>NC_073691.1:174937187-175086301 GCF_029784155.1 Uranotaenia lowii
AAAAACACAAGCAACGAACAACGAACAACGTACTGTATTGTTGATACTAGAGAATTAATGGTAGAAAAACGATTAAAAAACACATTTAAAAAAAAAAATTCAGTTTGTTTTTTTTTATCGTTTATTTGATCATGAATTCCTGATATGTTTACGATTTTGATTTGAAATTTTGTTTAAATTATGTTTAACTATGTATTATTAACACATCAAGAAACGCGAGAAAATCTAAGCCGTCAAACACCATAATTCGGTATTTTATATTTCAGAAACCAATAGACAAAATTCTGATTAGTTAATGTATTTGAGTAAAGCGAAGTAATGTGTTAATTTTTTTAGAATGAGGTTTCATTATTAGATTCATCACATTCAAATTACGACCCTGCCCTATCAGCACAAATGTTGCACCGTCTTTTCGCTGACATCTGGGATACTGCAACATTCCCGGCCGACTGGATGCAGGGTATCCTTGTAAAGGTCCCGAAGAAAGGAGACCTGACAGAGTGCGGTAACTGGCGAGGCATAACGTTGATCTGTACAACCCTCAAAGTACTCTGCAAAGTGATTCTGAACAGGATCCAGGAGAAAATAGACGCTACACTCCGACGGCAACAAGCTGGATTCCGATTCGGACGATCATGTGTGGACCACATCACAACGCTACGAATAATACTGGAACAAATCAACGAATTCCAGGACTCTCTTCTGCTGGTGTTCGTTGATTTCGAAAAAGCATTCGACCGACTTAACCATGAAAACATCTGGGCGGCTCTAAGGCGACGAGGGGTCCCAGAGAAACTAGTCCATCTCATCGAAGCACAGTATGAGGCATTTTCGTGCAAGGTCTTGCACGATGGTGTCTTGTCCGAACCAATCCCGGTAACTGCTGGAGTGAGACAAGGATGTATTCTATCACCGCTACTTTTTCTAATCGTAATGGATGAGATTCTGATTGGATCGATTGACTGTGCACCGAACCGAGGATTGCCGTGGAATCCTTCAACAATGGAGCAACTGAACGACCTTGACCTGGCTGACGATATTGTTTTGCTCGCCCAAACACAACCAGATATGCAGAGCAAACTCGACGACCTCACCGAAAGTTCCAAGGCAGCAGGTCTCAAAGTCAATGTCGGAAAGACCAAGTCGATGGAGATCAACACAGCAAATCCCTCCAGTTTCATGGTAGCTGGGCAACAAGTTGAGAAAGTGGAGTGCTTCCAGTATCTTGGTAGCCAGATAACGCCTGATGGTGGTACCAGGAAAGACATCGAAACCCGGATCAGAAAGGCCCGATTTGCGTTTGCGAGTCTCCGAAACATCTGGCGGTCACGCCAGATCTCTCTACGAACAAAAATCCGAATCTTCAACTCAAACGTCAAATCCGTATTGCTGTACGGGTGCGAAACTTGGTGCACATATGCGGTGACGACGCGAAAACTGCAAGTATTTGTAAACCGCTGCCTGCGGAATATCATCCGCGCTTGGTGGCCTGGCAACTGGATCTCGAATGAGGAATTACATCGCCGGTGTCATCAAAGGGCGCTAGAAATCGAGATTCGGGAACGTAAGTGGAGATGGATTGGGCACACGCTGCGAAAAGATGAAAACGAGATTTGCAGAAAGGCGCTAGATTGGAATCCAGAAGGTCATCGAAGAAGAGGCAGACCCAGAAATTCGTGGCGGCGAAGCCTAGCCGCTGAAATCCGAACTGTCGACGAGAATCTTGACTGGGACCAGGTGAAGACGCTGGCTCCGGATCGTCAACAGTGGAGGTCTTTTACCACGGCCCTATGCACCGGAGGATCGGCGCGGAATCATTAAATAAAAAAAATAAAAAAAATTCAAATTATGCTCTTTAATGGAGCATACTAGTAGCAAGCGAAAAAACGAGATATCACGTTTTTGGTCCGGAATGTGTTAATATTGAAGTTTTTTAAAGCCACGTTTCAAACTAAAATCATCTATTTGGTTCAAGTTTGCATCAAGCTTATTTGATCCGAAAATCTTTTCTTTTTGAAAATTTGCTTTAATTTCATCAAAGGTTCTTTGGATTTGGAAAAGAGTTTGGACACTGAATTCGAAAAAAATGCAACACTTTCATTTGTGGATAACTTTTGAGCCAATGGATGAAAATTGGTGAAGTTTTCAGTGATTCTACCTTGTAATGTAATGTTCACATTTGCAAAAATTTGTGGCGATCTGTCAAGTAGTTTTTGAGATAGCGGTAAAGAACAAAATTATTGGCTATAATCTTAGGGGCAACATGTGCGCCATCTGTATTGCGCACTATGAACTATTGTTAATCTAAATTAAAGCTTTTTTCGCTAACGTTCTCCATTTCCTGGAGGCATTGAAAAGAACTGAAAATGTTCTTTTTTATCGAAGTTATGACAAGTTTAGCAGATTGTCCAAGAAAACAACATTATTAATTTTTTATCACTCCATCACGGGTTTTGCTTAATGGTAAGCTTCCAGATCCAAACAAAACAAGTATAAACTTTGAGAAACCTTTGAAAGTACCATGGAAGAAAACAGTCGCTTTTGTAGGCATTTTTTGGCATATTTGGCCGTTAATTGTGTCAATAGTTATGTAGCACTCATCGATTTGCATCTTCCACAGATCGAAAACATTCAGGCTGGGCTTTTCAATGAAAAATTTTTGACAGGAGATCCCCAAGATGCCCGCTGCAAAGTTCGTATCGATTTCCTTCACTATTTTTTTTCTTCAAAATTTCACATACCATTTTGCGCACGATTTAACCACCGGTTTTTTTTTTTAATTTATCGGTGGTCAACTTTTTTACCACTAAGATACGATTTTTGGTCTGTTTTCTGTTTGTTGGGCGAATCAGACAGAAAAATTGACCTGCTTTATCACATTTCCAATTGAAAGGCTTTTATGGCGCTTTGTTGAACCCTTCACTTCTGATACATTCATGGAATTAGTCATTCTTACTTTTGTTCAAATTTATGCTCACTGTTAAATTCCCTAGGACTTCTGCTTGACTATGTTTTGGGGTCCTCAATGGAATTTTCCAAGATTTTTCACGATCCTGCACCAAAATTTTGTCATTGAATTTATTCATCTGATGCTAAGCTCTCAAAAACTACTGGTCAGATCGCCACAAATTATTGCACATGGAAACATTACAGTACTAGGTAGTATCCTTGAAAATTTAATCAATTTTTATCCATCCGTTCAAAAGTTATTCACAAATTAAAGTGTTGTTTTTTTATTTCTCAATACAGTCCTTAGAAGTTCGTGAGACGTAAAAAATTGTGATATTTTTTCAAGTTAAAGCGAGACTTGATACTTTATTCGAGGAGTTCGTTGACTATTTTTAGCCATAGATATTCGTTCCCATTTCACAGTTTGTAAGTATCAACGATTTGTCAAAGAGAAATCTAAAAGTTTTTCTTCTACTTTAAATTCGTTGCATACATCAAGGCGCAATTTTATAAGTTTTAAATTTAAACAGTTTTTTAGTCTTTTTTATCCAGTTGTTACTGGATAAACATAAGTTATCGAATAAATATTTGTAATTTCATGCTCATCAACGATCGCGATGTATTCAGAAGAAAAAAAAATATCTTTTTGACTTTAGGGATTAATTGGACCAATAATATACATTTTAGAAAGCTTTTTCTTAAAAAAAAAGTTGAGATTATTGCTTAGAAAATATGGCGTTCAGGAATCCATATTTTACTTTAACGATTGACACATTGGAATCAATATTTTCAATATAATATTCCCATGTGGGAAACATTTTATAGTGATGAAACAAGAACTTTCAGTCACATTGTGCTACAATTTTCAAGCTAAGTTTAATAACTCAAAATATCAAAGAATGAAAATTTGTTGAAATGACACTATTGTTGTTTTGTTCTATTAAACACATTTTTCTAGATTATTTGTTCTTTGTGAAACATTGCAGTTTCGAGATAAGTGAAGCAATCAAGAATCAAGTATCCCCAGGGATCAAGTATCCTCATTCTCCCCTATAGAATAAGTTTTTTTTAAGAAATGGAAGGCTCTCCTAAAAAACTTATTTTATGCTAAAATTTAATACGAAGATGAGAGAGTTTGTTCTTTTATTGGGCGTCACACATTTAATTGTCCATTTTGAAAGAATATTCTCCTGTCTGCTAAGTATTCTCTTTTGCATCGTTCTTATTTGTTCGAGTTGGTATTACTTCAATTGTTGCATAGTGCTATGTCAGAAAGTTCACAGACAACGAATGAGGAAATCTCTTTTGCTAAAAATGTTATTTAAATTTCTTTTTCGATGATAAATTCTTATGTACTATTTATCTGTATTCTCTAAAATAGCCAATGCAAATTATTTTCCTTTCTTTATTTATTTAGGTTATCAAGCTGTATCATAAACTGGAAATTTGTGTTAACATTTTTGCCTTTTTATTTCAATTCCAGATTCCATTGAATAACGCACAAACTGCGCTTCGAAGGCACGGCCCGATAAAAACTTGAGGCGAAAAGCACTAACCAGAAAAAAGAGATGCCACCAAACTACATCGGCTAGAATGAATACGTCAACGCTTAGTAATCAATCTGCCAATCACTCATCGATCAATGCCCTCGACTTTGTCTTCACCCGATGAAATGTCTCTACTGGGTCATCCTGCACAGCTGCAGCACTGCAACAGCCTCACAATTGCAGTACGATATAAGCGATATTTCGAAATCATCCGAAGAATCTATGCTGCATCAACATGGAAACCACACTGAAATATTTTCTCCTGATCAGATGTTCGAAATGTCCGAGAGGAAATCTCTGCTGCTCTTCCTTCTGTTCAAGCACATAGGCTATTTGTGGAAAAACATCGACGACATCAAGTAGCATCTCTACATCTGATACCCAGTGGACTTCAATCTTTGCTTTCACAGTTTGAGGCAACAAAATTGAAAATCCTTACCGGTTCAAGTAGGTAACAGCGTTTCTCGCTACTTGCAGGCATTTTAATATCGATGGAGCATGGTCTCTCAAATAATTGCCATCCAATGCATGGATCAAAACTGAGGTCAGATTATTGGCTATGCAGGACACACGATTTCGATCGGCGAATACATTGGCAATGTTTGAGCGCTGGTCCGTTATGTGAGTCACATCATCAATGTCATCTTGGGAAATCTGAAGTTTTTCAAGTGCGGCATTTTAAAAACTCCTAACATTGGCCGCGATTTCGGATTGGTCTGCAGGGAAGTCAGTCGTGAATAACACCAGCGATTTGAGCTCGAACTCCTCCGTGATGTATTGGGCTATTGTCGTGAGATATTCTGTTTCCGAATACCGATTCGACCACAGATCAGCATCGAAAGCACAGCATTTAGCTCTCAAAGCCTCTATCACTTCCGCCAAATGTTTGGCTCTGACCTTCTCAGCAACCATGCACCTTTTTCTCGATACGATCGATGGGTCTGGCTGGACACTTTCTACGTCCACATTCCCAAACTTCGCACCAACTTGGATGAGCTGCTGCGCCAAGTTCTTGAAACCTGTTCAATTAAGTGCGCTAAATGAACGCAGATCCAAGGCTTCCCATTTCACGAAAGCGTCCGTGATTTGGTCCTTAACGCCCGGTGGTACTTCTCTGGGACGTGTGGTTCGAGATCCTCTGCATCGAGTAGGTGCCTGTCGCAGTGACCTGAGCTTGATTCGCCTTCCGGAGTTCTTTCGAGTTCCCCTTCAGCTTTAGGCTCGCCACCAGAAGATGGAGTGTTGGAAGCTGAATAGGCCTTGCCTGCCCTGCAACTTTCGTAGTGGCGATTCAGGTTTGACCTGCTGTTTCCCTTTCGGAACCGGAAAAGCGTTTGGCAGTTTACGCATTGCACAAACCCGACAATCTCCCTCGTGCTGCTAAAACACACGTTCTTGAAAATGCTTCATGCTCCGCATTTTCGCGCTCCTTCCTTATCGCATAGGATGTACTCTTCTGAGCTCACCCGAATGCGAACCGTAGGCGCTGTCGAGAGGTGTGTTTGCTATTTTGGGAAGTTTGATCGGGGAACTGAAATTAAGGGAGAACATTCGTCAATGATCACACACATTGTGCAGCCAATGATGGAATTTGTGGTTATTTGTGGCCATTTGTTAAAGAAAATTTGAAGGTTTGAGTTCAAATGAGAGAAACCAGCGCTCAGAGAGAGTGAAAATGTGGTAATTGTTACAATTTGTGAAGCAGTTGAGGAATTTTGATCATATCACTCCAAATACAAAGAATTCTCTCTTGATTTCAATCCCTTGGGTTTGATGGTTTGAATGAAAAGCTAGGTAGAAAGAGAGATTGATAAGTTGTGAACTCATTATTAGTATAATTAGTATAAAAATAAATTAAAATAAAATTTCTGACTATTTTCTAATTTCAATTATAAACTAGCTGACCCGAATAACTTTGTTAAGCCTTTGAATTTCGCAAAAATAATGTACCTTCATGTAGATAAGCCGAAAGAAGGTAAAACGAAGGTAAAAGTGATGTCCTTTTTAGTAGGGGCATCTTAAGATTATGATATTTTATAGACGGAAAGAAAATAAGAAAAAATTGAAGACGGTAAAAATGAGCGGGTAGAATGAAGTGGTAGATACAGATAGAGTTGAATTTGCCATCTCACATTAGAAGGCCAAGGGTGGAACGCCCCATAAGCGGAAAACTCTTGTTTTTTGTTCGTTCGCACTGCAAGTTTTCCGCTTGTAGAGCGAATCACGCTTGGCCTACTAATGTGTAGTGGTAGATGTTAAGCAGGGAGCACTTTCGGAGTGGAAAGGAGAGAAACGACTTGTTTGACGATCAAAACTGGAATGACTTTATTTTATAAATGCTTTTTCTTTTATACACAAAAACCTTTTGCCGTACACACTTAACTGCGTGTGTTGTATTCATACGCCGAGATAGGACGAATGCCAACACTCCTCCTCAACACACGCTGTTCAAAACTCAGCAATGCACCGCGCCGGACCACGACCATCGCCTTCAGCCCAACGACCCTCTTCAGGTTTCGCTCGACGACCATCCTTCGGCCCACTCGATGACAACCTTCCTGCGGATCGCTCGAAGACAAACTTCCGTCTGGCCTGACACCCTTCTTGCCACCGTTGCCGTTTCTCACGGCTCGCACGGCCCTTCACAGCGAATCGAAACTCTCCGCCTCGACGCTCCTCCTGAGACCTGACGCCTCCCAGTGGCTCCAGCCCAACGACCTCCACTTGGCGTCCCGGTCCGACACCCTTCCATGGCACCGGCTTGACGACCTCCCGTGTTTCTCGGCTCGTAAGTCCTCCAGAGGTTCCAGATCCGACGATCACCACCTGGCTTCCAACTTGACGAACTTCCACGGTTCCGGCCCGCCAACCTTCCATGGCTTCCGGCACGACGACCCACAAGTGATTCCGGTCCGCTTCCAATGGCTCCTGCCAAACGACCTTCCAAAGCACCTGTCCGACGACCTCCCTCCCGTGTCTCTTGACTTGTCGACCTCCAGCTGGCTTCCCGGTCCGACAACCTTACACGGTTCTGGCTCGACGACGTTCCTCTGGATTCCCGGCGCTGGCTTGCCCTTCTATTGGTTTCCTCCTGGCTGGATACCACTACCGATTCCACTATTCTCCTCCTTTCCACTAGTGCTGGGCCCATAACCTGTTAAGCAGGGAGCACTTTCGGAGTGGAAAGGAGAGAAACGACTTGTTTGACGATCAAAACTGGAATGACTTTATTTTATAAATGCTTTTTCTTTTATACACAAAAAGCATTTATAAAATAAAGTCATTCCAGTTTTGATCGTCAAACAAGTCGTTTCTCTCCTTTCCACTCCGAAAGTGCTCCCTGCTTAACAGGTTATGGGCCCAGCACGCTTCCACTGCAATTCAATCTGTATTAACCACTTCATTCTTCCCGCTCATTTTTACCATCTTTCATTCCTTCTAACTTTGTATCCATTTATAAAATTTCATAATCTTAAGATGTTCTTACTAAAAAGGACATCACTATTCACCGATAAGACCAATAAACTAAGCAAAAAACATACATTAAGGGTATGAATCTCCTCATATTAATATCTATGATCATGAAATTGAATTTGTATAGTTAAATGGGGTGAATCGAGACAGTTTTTGGACTTTTTTTCGTAATATTCCTGCCATATTACATTAAGAGAACCTTAACAGCAACATCTTGAACGTGGATTAGTGCGTTGTTTTTCGCTTCGCAAATATGTTATAGAAATATCACCAATTAAGAATAGACTTCCTCCTATTTTTTTGTTTATTCCATGTCCCCGTTATTCGTCACCCAACTAGACCAGAATCAATTTCAACTCCATCTTTTGTCACTTTTAGTTGGAACATCGCGAGGGGGATAATAAAAATTAATGCGATAAACGAATAACTTTAAATAAATTGCACAAAAGCTTGTATACGACGAAATTGCATACTATAACATTGCACAAAACTTAAAAATCTCCCATCTTTCGCAATTCATGTTATTGGTTTTGTAATCTTATATTCAAAGAAACTTTAATGGTAGTGCCTACCTTCAGGGGTAATAATAATCGAAGAAGATTGACTTCCAGCCAATGTTGAGAGCGAATATCTTCTGGGATACACTTAAAATGAATTTTCTTCCGTTTAACATTATTTTCTTTATTTACAGAGGATCTTTGGCACTGATATGATCATTTTCTATTAATCCCAAGCCGGCCCGTGCGAAGGACCTTTCCATGGAGAAGGTTTCAAAAGTCAAATTTCGCTAGGAATAATAATAAATCAAAAAATGCACAGTAAATAAGAACATTAATTTCTTAAACCATTTTCCTGCATATGACCATCACAAACTCGAAAAATAATAAATGATAAGAGTTTTGAAGTACTGTCAACTGGGGCAACATGCAACACTTTTCAACTTCAATTGCTTCTATAAAACTCACATACACAGATAATCATACCATTTATGCATCAATAGTTTAACGGTTAGTGGGACCTAAAACTGACGTAGTCAGAAAAATTATTGATTTCTTCAGTTATTTTTAAAAATCATGCGATTTTCACTATATTTAAAAAGGGGTAACTTACAACAAACTTTGATTTAATTGAAAAATCTAATGAAAGCGCATGTGAACGTATAGTTTGTGATGCCATAAAAGCCATTTTCAGGGCTGGTAGCGGTTTGACAATGAAAAAGTAGTGACTTTAGTGACCAAAATTTGAGAAAAAGTGACTTTGAGGACCGAAAAAAGTGACCAAATTGTGACTATGTAGAACGAAAAAAGTAACTTTGAAGTACAAAAAATGTGATCAAATCAGGCCGGTGTGAAGGACCCGTCCTAGGGGAGGGGGGAGGGGAGAGGTTACGAAATTTAAATTTAGATAAAAATAATAACAATACCAAAAATAAAAAATTGAAAAGGAAAGGGTTTTCTTACACCGTTTGTCACTCATGTTCAACACACAAACTAAAAAAATGACTGATAAACTAAATTTTGGAAACATATTACAATGAATGTTTCAAATTTTCGATATGTCAAGAAAGTAATACATAAATTAGTTTCAGAAGAATTTCTTAGCTAATTTAAAATTAAAAAAATCTGAATTAAAATAAATGTCCAATCTTGTACAAAATTTACCATGAATAGATGTTAGGAAAATGATAATAATTGTTAATTTTTATTCATCTAAATTTGGAATTCTTTTCCTCATTTTCAACTGGCAGTTTAGTGAGAAATTCCGCTGTAATTTTTTAATTTGAACAAAAAATATTTAATCACGATTTAAAATGTGAATTACCGATTACTGAATAAGAAATGAATTTTGAACAGATTTAATTCAATGTTCGATGGTTTAATTTAATTTGATAAAAAGAAGAATTTATTTATAATTATTTTAAAAGTGCCAGTTATATAAGCCAGACATAAAACCTTTAATAAAGTAAAATCCTCAAGTTATCAAAATTTCATTTTTGAAGCTTAAATAATAACTTCATGTTCAACTACACTGACAAAGAAATGTTAGAAAATGAGTAATTACGTGAATAATAAAAACTGATGAAAAATAAAAATAATGAGTTCAAAACTTTTGTTATAAATATTAAAATTTATTTTTAAAGTTGCTACTTAGAACAGTTTTTCAAACTTTTTAGATTAATTTAAAAATCATGATCGATCCAAAAAACATGATTTCATATAAAAAAATATTAATAAAAAGTTTTTAAATTTTCAATCGCAGGTTTTTAAGCTTTAAATTACAAGCTCTGAGTATTTTGTCTCTTTTGATTAAAATATTGGGTCCTGAAAGAACAGCAGGTTGAAATTATGTTTTATTATTAAAAATTTGGAGTTAAAGGCTTATGGTTCAAGAACACGAAAATTCAGAATTTAAAAACAAGGAAACAATTGTTAAAAATATGTCTTAAAAATTTAAAAAGTTTGATTAAAAAAAATCGGCAAGTTGATTAGAAAATTGAAAAAAAAAACTGTACAATAAAATTCGGTGAATTTATTTGAAAATTGAAAAAACCATATGGAAATAAAAAATAGTTTTTAAAAACATTTCAGGAAGAGTTTCTTCAATAAACATGTTTCACTATAACCATTTTGGTGCTCATTTTTTTAAATTATTGATTTGGTAAATAGTGTCCTTAACTAGAAATTTTGTCAAATTCGGCCGAACACATTTAGTTTTGGTGATAAAGAGTTTATTACTAGTAAAATCAAACATTGATAGATAACTGATTATGGAAAAATGTCATTACAAGTATTTTTGACATCACAGCAGAAAGTGTAAAAAAAACTTGATTCTTTTTGAAGCTCATCAATTCATATAAAACTTTTATTTTTAAATAATATGTTTTTGATTTGAGTTTTTGTTAAAAAAAAGTGCAGAAACTTCTCTAAAGATTTTTAATTATTTTCAAAAGTCATTTCAATAACAAAAGCTGATAGAAATATTGCATACATATTTAGATTCGGGGTACCCAAATTAGTTGAAATTGCCGTTTAAATTCATTGCACCTAAGAAAAATGTAAATTTTGCGGCCTTGTGTAAATATTTAAAACCCTTTTTTTAGTATTTAGAAGAACAAAAAAACACGAAATAAAATTGAGTATGAAATTGTTTTTCTTTAAGAATATTTCATATCAACATAACATTTTTTATGACATAAAAGTTTTTTTTAATAAAAAAAAATAGTTCGTTTCAATCTCAATCTCAGTTACACTTTTAAATAAAAATCCATTCTAAAGACGAGATAGGGTTTTTGTATATCGAGTTTTGAGTTCCAATACAAAAGGTTGATTGAACTAAAAATTAAAATCTACAATGAAAGTTAGTTTCAATTCATGAACGTCAAATAATGTCGTAGATCGACATGTCTCAAGCCAAGGGTGATTCATGCCGAAATTCCGAAAAAAAAAATTCTGACTGACCGATCAAGTAATTTACCGTTACTACCGTCAATATTAACACGCGCAATTCAAATTTCTCTTTCATTGGTTTATTTTCGGTGAAAAAAGTGACTTTTGGTGATAAAAGTGACCATTTTTCGGAAAATAGTGACTTTAGTGACCAAATGATGAAAAAAGTGACTTTTTAGAGACTGACCCAAAAAAAGTGACCAAGTCACTAAAAAGTGACTCGCTACCAGCCCTGCATTTTGTATTAAATCAAGAATTGCAGAAATTTCTGGTTCTGTTGAAACTAATATTTACATTTTTTCTGAACATAAAATATATTGCATACATTTAGGGGTATTAAATACTACAAAAAAATTCTACTACAAGTTGAATCCATGAAAATAAATGTTTGGATGAATGAAATTGCAATATTGACAAATGCGTGATACAAAACGATCATATTCGAGCATATGGAAACGAGATTTAAAAGGTGTCGCTTTGATTTGCATTTTGTTGCATCCTACACCAGACAGGTAACTGTATTATGAAAGAATTTATTTAAAAAAATGATGATTGTTCGAAAAATATTTTTACTGAACCAAATTCTGAAAAATTTAGTATCTTTGAGTTACCGAAAGTGTTGGGATAAATTTTTGGAAACACGATATATCTCATATTTGGCTAAACCAAGCTCTGATCTAGTACCTAATCATATTTTATTCAAATCAAATAATACAATAGAAGATTATGGAATTCGTTATTTTCCGTTTTTTTTAAAATTATAACTCATCGAAGTTGAAAACTGTTAACTAAATAATTCATTTATTCCTGAACGACTTTTAAAAGAATTTTTCAAAATTTATCCAAAGAGTGTGTTGATTTTAGTGATTTTTAAAAACGGACATACTTGGTAACAGATAGAGAATGCCAAATTTTGGGGTTTCAGGGCTTAGATTTGTTAGCAGTCCTTAATTTGTTTATTACATTAAAGGTTTAATGAAAAATTTGGTATCTATTATTGCTCTTTTTTTCTGATGTTTCAAATTCAGCGCCAAACAAAAAAAAAATCCAAGAATTTGACTTTTTGACTTGTTTCTACTACAGTTATGTCAAACATAAAAAAAAACTGAACACCCAATGAGCAGCAAGTTGCCGACCACTGGATGAGGATCACTTCTTAAGTGAGAACCGTGAACTGCGGGAGCTTTGATCAACATGAAATTTTTGTAGATAATCATCGTTAATAAAATATTAAGTTAAAATATCTGAAAACTGTTTACTACGTTTGATACGCCTATAAAGTGAGTTACAAATATGCTTAATTTGGTTTTTATTAGGAGATTTTTTGTATTAGGTATTTGAAATGCAATTTTAAAATCATAAAACATCTGGTTTTTTGAAGGCTCACAAACAAACATCTCTCATGCTCAAATTTCAGCTTTTATGAGCAAATGGGTTATTTAATGAGAAAATTCAACTTTTTTCTTGGTTTAGTGTTATTTTTATGGGCAATTGATGATCATTTTTGGATATTGAAAAAAAAAAAAAACAAACCGTTATTTTCCATGAAAAAGCCACAAAAAAATGCTTAGAACCCTATCAAATGATTAAGTTTGAAGAAAAAAAAACATGGAAACAGTGCGAGAACTTAGGGAATCGCATGAAGGTTAAATTTCAATTGTTTTGGAGGCCAAAAATATTGAAAATGATTATAATATTTGCCCCTAAATGTATGCAGCAGCATTGTCCATCTTTTGAGTATATTTGTTTTTGAAAGAAAACGTTATAACATTCAATTGAGTCCAAACAAAAAATTACTATTTTCGATGTTTTGAGCCTTCTGTGCTTAATGGCATCAATACAATAAATTTGAAGATGTTGAGATACGTAAAAACCATAGCGATCAAAATTACCCCTAAACTCGAAATCTGGCTTTGTAACAAACATTTAACTATAACCACCAATGTCGTTTGAATTAACTGCAATCAATTATCATGTTTAATACTCTTCACCCCAGTAAGTGTTTTAAAGCTTTTAGGTATTACGAAAAAGCAATCATTCCCAAAATACTCAATAATGAATGAAAAAATTGATCAAAGTTTCCCCAAGTTTACGGTACTAAAAGAAATTGTGATTGGTTCACATTTCATTCTTCACTTTAACAGATTGGTTTTCTGTTTTCAGTGTACTTTCACATAAACCTGAAACGGTTTTTGAGATTTTCTTCTATGTCTCTCATTTTGCCTTGTCATGTTAATCTCACTCACTTCGCCGCATTAGATTCCTTCCATTTTGTTTCAACCGTCCGGCGAGGCACATGGACCAAACTTTGCTGAAATTGCTTTTGGTAGGTATGTGAAAATTATAAAAATTTTAATATTTAATGCACTGTTACTATAATGTATCGGCCTTATCGGTGAAAGGTGATGTCCTTTTTAGTAGGAACATCTAAAGATAATGAAAATTTTTATAGATGGATAGAAGGTTAGATGAAATAAAAGATGGTTAAAATGAGTGGGAAGAATGGTAAAACATGGTTGCAGAAATTTATTAGACTACTTTAAATTTGATTTAAAAATCGATTTCGTCTCTGTTTTGAATCTGATGCTTTGGGGTAATATTGATCAGTCTCTATTTTCGGTGGTATTAACGAGTTTTCTTGATCATAAAGAATACGAAACACCTTCATTATATTTACAAATGCTTGTTTATAAATTTAACCTATCTTTTTTACATTTTCTTTTAAAAACATTTTTAATCGAAAAAAGAACTATTATGGTGCATACATTTAGGGGCAAAAATTAAATTATTTGCTAACTAGTTCGAGCTACAAAATACAAATGAAATTTTACCTTCACACATTCCTGTAGGCCCTCTCATTATTTCCATTTTCATTTTTTCTTCAAATTTATCATTTGATAGGGTTCCTATCCATTTGTCCAATACGGGCTTACTATTGGAAATTTTTAAATTTAAAATTATTTTCACTAAATGACTAACAGCACTAAAGCAATACACATACAAAGAAAAAAAAGTAGTTCTTTCACATTCAACAACTCGTTTGCTGCTTAGAGGGCTGCATCAGAGATTCGGGAGAGTATTTCAATAATTCACACATATTATGATAACAAAAATCAGCTCAGATTCGAATAGAAAGTGAGATGAATTCAGATAAGAGAAACCAGTAGATATCTACTAGAAAAAATAACCTCGAAACCTTTTAGTACTCACTCTGTGACGTTCACTCCTCTTGGTGATGATATCGTCTAAAATACAGGGATGAGTAAAATGCGGCTTTTGAGACTCCTTTTTTTTGAAATATTATTTCGTAATTTTTTAAAATCAATTTTTTTTTCAGCGTTACTTAAGATGTTAACTGAAATTCCTTTTTGCATTGCATATTATAAAGTAATGTTTTCTTCAATTTTAATTTGTCCTCGAAGCCCTGACCGCTCTTCCCTTTAAACGGTGAAAAATCTGTATTTTTTATTTGATATTCCGCATAAAACCGTTACATTAACATCATGGTCAATTTGAATTTTTTTCTCCAGAATTCATAAACTTCCTTTATTTAAATTGGATACCGACCACTGGGATAGGATTTATAGAGCTGTTCGTTTTTTGAAAATCTTATTAGATTTGTTAAGTGAATTGCAAATTTTCAAATGCAGTTATTAATTTTATTGTTGCCATGATTCTGTTATGTTTATTACAAAAGAAGCACCACAGACAACCGTTACTGACTTTATAGATCAAATCACAAAATTACAGTTACTGTTTTTGTCAAGAGCTTAAAATTTTTCTCCGCAGCTTTGATACTGAAGTCTTCCGGTTTGCCTTCCGATTTTCGTTTTGCTTTTTTGGCCAGCATTAATGGAATTCCGTCCCAAAACAGTCCCAAAATCAAACGGCTTGTTCACATTACCCGATCAGGAGAGCATATCAAAATAATAACTCAGACGTATCTCACCAAGATATTTATATTTGATTTAGTTATAATTAAGTATTCTAATTTTTCGATTTTAAGTTTCTCCAATCTGAATTATATCTTATTCTGATTGACAGACTTGAATGGGGTTGAGCTCATTTTCAATGATAAAGATTTTTTTCGGATGGCCCTAAAATAAAATGATTATATCATAATTTGATATACGTGCAACTTTTTATGAAACACGGACATCGAAGTCAACGGCCCAAACCGTGCACTAATATGTTTCACTCAACAAATACCAAATTGAATCTAATTTTCGGGAAATCAAAAATGGAGCATGGTTTTAGCATTTGATGTGGTTTATTTACATTCCACTAGAATTTTTCTCGAAGCACTCATATCTTGATAAGTTATAATTTTGATAGGTTTTGTTCTGTCCAATATCAAACTATGCTATCTGAATGAGATATAATCTTGAAAGGAGCGTATCTAAAATTGATATAATCTAGCTATGATCGCACAGATTTTTTGATATAATTTGAGATATTTTAACATCCTACGAGTACTGAATAATAACTCATTTAGATAGGAAAAAAATAGTATCAAAATATCTCATCTTGATATAATTTAGTTTTTCCCTCCTGATCGGGTAGGCACGCATGCCGAATTAGGAACATGAGGTTTGAAGTTTCATTCAATTCAACTTCATTGGTCGATTAAAAACTTTTGAGCTATTGTTGGTCATCAATGTGTTCAACATTGCTATCCAACTATGAGAAAACTTATACCGTTTAGTAGTGCGAATTCAAACAATTGATTTCTAAATTTTTTTACATTGATCACTGTTCATAGTAATTAATGGGATAATTGTGTTAAATAATGGAAAATTTTAAATTAATCTCAAATAAAACCATTCTCATAATATTACAAAATGGCCAATTTCGGTCTGAAATAATTTGCTTTCGATAATTTCAAAAAACTTTTTCTGGATCGTTGAATATTCAAGAAAAACTAATTTTAAAAATTTAAAAAAAAACATTAAACATCTTACCTTTTTCGGAACGAAAATAAGGTGGTAGAAAAGAAGCTGCTGTGCCACTTAACTTCACAGTAAGAATGGCGTAACGTAGGGCTGCCAGACGGCGGCAACGCTATTCAAACCGTATGGAGCACATCTCTCAGATTTCCCCTTTGTTTCTCCTCGTTTTGACAGATTTAAGCTTTTTTCCTCAGATTTAAGCTTTCGTCTCCTATGCTCTCAAGGCAAAAAAGCTTAAATCTGAGGAAAAAAAGCTTAAAAACGAGATTCACGACCACTTATTAAAAAGATGTTGGTCACACGATACATGGACAAATCGTGTAACGTTGCAGCCATCCAGACGGCGGCAACTTTACACGTTTTTTTTTTTCCCAAGACTCTCGTTTAGCCTTGTCATGTTCCTTCCATTTTGTTTCAACCGTCCAGCAAGCCACATGGAAGAAACATTGCGGAAATTTTTGGTAAGTTTCTTTTTTTTTTAATATTATAACATTTTTACTCAAACAAAATATGAATGGAAAGAAAACTTTTTAAAATACATTTTATGCACATTCCAATATATTTACAAATTTAAACAAATCAAATTTTCAAAAATTATAGTAAGAGATACATACTTCATCCAAATTTAAGATTTAAGTTGGAAAATTGGCTTCTGATAAAACGGGATAATTAATAATGATTAACACGAAAAAAATATGGAATATCCTCTAGATTTTTTTACATGGAGTTAACATGCTTTAATATTAGCAAATATTTTTCCTTAAAAAATCAATTCCATGATTTGATAATTTTTTTTTCAAGAAGCAAATCAGGTTTTTTCATTGAACACACTCAAATTCTACTTTACATTTGTGTATTTTATCTAAACTGTAGGTTTAATCTGACTTTAATGAATTTTTAGATTTTTTTTTGTTATATTTACAATCGAAATAATAATTCTATGATCTTTTGCGATTTGAATTACTCAATAATAATCAATATTTTTTTTTGTGAGCTGAGTATAAATTTTCAATAATAATTGTGAATCTGATTATAGAATCGAAATTCGAAATTTCAATTATTGAATCTGTTTTTCCAGATTTCATAACGATATCTTTAATTTACAAAAAAAAAACAATTACGGAATCTTAATTCCACATCGGAACTTTAAATACAAATCAAGAAGTGAATTTTGTTTCATTAGTGAATCCTTATTTTAAATTCGGATGTTATGGGTTTTAATCTGAATTCATCAAGTCATTTATTCATTTTTAATCAGACTTTTAAATCTGAAAAAAAATATGAGTTTCGAATGATGAATCTGATTCTGAGTTTTTTATTCTTCTAAATGTTTGAATTCTGAATCAGAGTGAATTTTAAGAATTTCAAATCAGAATATGAAACAATAACACAAGGTGCTTTCTTGTTTTTTTTTTCAGTATTCCGAACAATATTAACTTAATATTGAAAATGCACATATGTAAGTTTCGAAAATCATCAATAATATTTTGAATTTAAAAGCAAATTCGAACCAGGCTTTCAAAACAGCTTGTCATTCCCTATTTCTAATGTTGATACTAACAAAAATCAAGAACTCAAAACTGGATAAAGAATTCAAAATTTCAGAACAGGTATACAATTTTGATTCAATTATTTGGAATCAGAGCTACCGTAATGAGTTTTATTTCGTTTAAAATAAACTAAATTTCAACCAACAAGTGAAAAATTTATGAAATCTGTGATCTTCAATTTACTTGTGACAATTTTTTTCCTAAAACGTTTTTGCTTGAACAAAAAGAATAGTAAAACAAAATTAAAGTTCTATATAATTATGCAGGTTTAAGTTATTTCATGTTATAAGTAAGGTATTAATTTTAATTTCTAACTTTTGAAAAAAGTCCTTGAAGTTGCATTTTTCTTCAATGTGTTAAAAAAATAAATTTGGGATTTGAAGGTTTCATTTTCAAAAAAAAACTTTTTATATTAACTTCAATTAAAAGAAGTTAGCTAATTGTTTTCAACCAAAAACATGACGATTTTAGACATTGATAAAAATCAATCGAATATTTAGAAATAACAGTTAAAGATGAAGTTTGCGATTCAAAGCATCTGTATTTTTACTCTTGTAAACTCGATTAAAATTAAAATTTCAGTTTGAAACTTTGTTTAAGAAAAATCAGCAATATAGATAATGTTAATAAAAAAAAAACCGGTTAAACATGTTTGCAGTTTATTTTTTCTTGAAAATAAAGGACAAGTTTTTTGACCTCTAAAAATACCCTTAAAAATTTGAATCGTGATGCAAATTAAATCTAAGTTTCTTAAAAAAAAAATATTTTATTTTTGTTGATTTTTGGTATATTTGCACAACTGACTATGATTGAACATGAAATTTTTATTATGAATCCGGAATCAAAATTATGAAACTGCTATCATTTGTTATTTGAATCCCTAATGAAATTCTCATATCTATATTTTAATCTTGGTAATAAAACTTAACTTCGAGCTGAATCTGAATTTTTAATTTTTATTCCGAATCTGAGTACTGCATTTTGAACTAAAGTTCTCAATATGAATTCCAAATTTAAATCGATTTTGGAATCTAAAATCCTGATAATAATTCTGACTGATTATGAGCCATGAAGCGAAATTTGGAACATAATTTCAATCAGAAATGTTTATTTGAATTATGAATTTTTGGCTTTCAATGCGAAATTTTTCGTCAGTTCCTTGTGAATGTGTATTGTGAATAATGAAACTGTTTCAGCAAAATGAAAAGTAAAAATTTCAAATCTTTAAAATAATTTGTAATTTTAAATATATTTTTTTCATAATCCAAAATTATGAATATCAAATATTGAAGTTGGAAATGCAAAACCGAGATTCAAATCAGGTTTTTTCCAATGATTACCAAACAGAAGTTCAGAAGCAATAAACCGTATATGGAATATGAATTCTCATCCCAGACATCGAATTTTTATGTTTATAAGCTTATTTGGAACCACTAAATCCGGAATTATTCATAAGTAGAATAACCTAGTTTTTATGAAATTTGTCTGTATGGTAATTAATCCAAAGACCAAGTAATAAATGTACCTGTAAATATACCAGATATTTTCCCGCAAGTATCCGGGCCTTGCAAATGCGATACATTTTCT
Organism: Uranotaenia lowii; assembly: GCF_029784155.1. Lineage (NCBI taxonomy): Eukaryota > Metazoa > Arthropoda > Insecta > Diptera > Culicidae > Uranotaenia > Uranotaenia lowii. Next base: position 174,956,690 of record NC_073691.1, read on the forward strand.
CCAATATCCGCAATATTAAACTCATGAAGGAAAGATCTTGACTTTTGTTTGTTGAAATTCATTAGCCAATTTTAAATCATATTTTAGGCTTTCAAAAAATAATTCACATAAATTTTGATAAATATTTACTCAAAAAATGTAGACGCAAAAACAAAATTTTCAAGATTGGATTTAAATTTTTGTTTGATTATGCAAGTGCAAAAACTTGAGGAAAATCTGGGCGATTTGTCAAGCGTAGTCTTAACCTGTTAAAATACAATATTCGAGACTAGATTTCAATCAACAAGTAAGACATTTTTGAAAAACTGTAGTTGAATTATCGACCTTGCATAACATTTCGATGTTTTAGCTTTAGTTCTGAGTCGAGATTGTTTTTCTTCATGGATCATTAAAGCCGTTCATCAGAATATGATTATGAATTTCTAATTTTGAATTTAGAGAAGAACATTTTCCTTGGATTTTTTTTTTTGACCCTCATGGGGGGAGGGAGGTGTTTTATCCCAGAATAAATTTCCTACAAAATTCATCAAACAGCATCGAAAAAGGTCAAAATGTGTGGCCAGAGGAACGGCAACAAACCTGAGATCGAATAGAAACCGAAACAATTTGAACAAGTTTATATTTAGCGAACGGCATGTTTAAACTCTTTGAACCAATGCAAAATGTGAATTTTTTGCCATGTGTTTGTGTACAAGAGGAAAAAAAGGGACAAAACAATCTATTCTAGTGCAATAATTGTGTTTTTTTTGTGTTTGTTAACATAATGTAACAAAACCATCAACAAATGAACATTCAATACAACGTTTTCTTTTTTTCAAATACTTCACCTAAAACGCAAATAAATGTTCAGTGAGGTACAACATTTTTAAAGAAGTAAAAGCATTCAGTCTTCAACTTAAACAAACACACTCCCATTAAAAAGCACTTGAAAATTCTTTACAGCGTTAATTAAAATTCTTATGGGTATTTCAAGTAAATTTCAATTGAAAAGTTCGATTTCTCCAAGATTTTGCCATGGACCAGGTTAGAAATCAGTTCATTCAATTTTTTTTTCAAATATTCGTGAATTTTGAAAAGAAATGGTAGTGAAGTTTTCTGGAAAATTAAAACCACGTATTTGATTTCAATAAGGTGAATTGTGAAGCTCAAACTTAAAAAAAAGACTGTAGCCTAGCCTAGTCTTATTTATAGAGTCTAGATAGGATTATCTATCTCCTATCAAACAGTGTGTTTGAAAGGAAATTCCTTCCTATTCAACATCGCAAATTTAAAATGTCAAATTTTTTTATTATGTAGCACCGTGATTTGTACATTCATTTTTAATTTGAGTTTTGTGTTTAACTCTTTAATTAAACACAGACTAATTGTACCTCATATAACCCTCTTTTATTACTTTTTTAAGTTTGGAACAAAGTGTTCTGAATTGGGATTTTTTTTTTTCAATTTAGACGCAATTGATTTTGAAGGGAGATTCGTGTGGTTTTTTTTTTAATGTCAAAGTTTATGATTTTTTACCCACATTTTTTTGGAACTGTTCTGACTTGGAAATTGAAATAATGATTTTGAATTTTTGAGTAAAATTTCTGATCTTGAAACCAAAACTGAATTATGGTTACCCTTTATATTTTAGGCTCTGGAATGGAATCTAGAAAAACATCGAAGGAGAGGCAGACCCAGAAACTCGTGGCGGCGAAGCCTAGCTACCGAAATCCGAACTGTCGACGAGAATCTTGACTGGGACCAACTGAAGATTTTTATCATTTCATAAGTAAGTATTTTTGTATTTTTCCCGGTTTTAGGTCAAAATTACCGAATTTTTCCCGGTTTTCCTGGATCCTTGGAAACTCTGTAAATGGCTAAATTTTCAAATTATGCGAGCCATATTACAACAGGTAAAATTTAAAATCTGAAGAAATACTCGAACTGATGACGCCAAAATCATTCGAAACAGTTTTTAAACCGTATGCACCAAAACAACTCGTATACATATATGTAGCTGATAATATTCTTTGATTTTAGAGCCTCAATCAATTGAAATAAAATTAAATTTCTCACTTGTTCCAAGGAATTTAGATCTTAATATTAAATTTCTGATTCTATAATTCTCAAGCAAAATTGTATTTCCATTTTCGAATTTCGGATTCTGATGCCAGTTCAGGATACTTGATTTTCAGCTGCTTTGAAATCTTGGTTCAAATTTCGTTTTGTATTTCATATAAAAATTAAATCGTGTTTTTCGAGATCAAATGCCTTTTTTCAATATTTTGATTATGGTTTTCTAAGTTAAGTTAACCACCATTTAATTTACAAAAAAAAAAAAGAATAATAATTAAAGATAAACATATTCAGCTTCTCAATGGCAAACAAAAATTTATAACTCAGATTCAGATTCATATTTTGAAATTTATATTTTAATTGAAATTCACAGTGCAGATTAAAAAAAGATTGTTAAAATAGTGAATTTAGATCAAACCGAACTACAGAATTTGAATATTAGATTAATAAATGAGGTTATTGAAACAAGGCTCATAAAATTCTAATCTTTAATAAAGATTCGAGAATCGTATTTTTTTTGTAAATATCAGAAATTATATAGAAATTCGGATACAGATTCAAAGCTCAGTTTTTGCATTCAGATTCAGAGTTCAGATTCAGAATGAAGATTCTAAATTCAGCTTGATTTAGCCGATTGATTGATTTTTAGCATGTAAATAAATCTAACATTCAACAAAAATTGTTTAGGGATTCAAGTTATCGTTTACTTAAGATTGCTTGTCATTTCAATTTCCAGATTTCAAATTCTATATCAGAACTAGTTTATACACACGATCCTGCTGAAAATCACAGATAAAATGTGGAATTTGAGTTAATTTTATAAGTTTTGTTTCATGCAAAAAAACCCTTATTTTATTTTTGAAAAAACTACACTAGTTTACTGCATTTTTGAACTAAATAAACTGACGATCATTGTTTATGGAAAATTAGGCGCTGAGTTCGAAAACATATATAAAAAAATTCTCTGTAGAACAGTTTTTGAGTTATGCTCCGAATATGAAATTTTGGAAAAAAAAGTACTTGCACTAAGATTCAAATATCGCGGACTGTATAAAATAAATTTATAATCTGTTTTTTTGTATGTTGAAGTTAAATAAATTACCGATCATTTGAATTTAAATTTCACGTATTTTACGTACAGTATTGTTGATACTAATGAATTTATGGTCGAAAAACGATAAAAAACACATTTAAAAAAAAATTGTTTGTGTTTTTATCATTTGTTTGAGCATGTATTCCAAATATGTTAACGATTTTTTTTAAATTTTGTTTAAATTATGTTTTACTATGTATTATTGAAACAATAAGAAAAGCGAGAAAATCTAAGCCGTCAAACACCATAATTCGGTATTTTATATTTCAGAAACCAATAGACAAAATTCTGATTAGATAATGTATTTGAGTAAATCGAAGTGATGTGTAAATTTTTTAAGAATGAGGTTTCATTATTAGATTCATCACATTCAAATTATGCTCTTTAATGGAGCATACTAGTAGCAAGCGAAAAAACGAGATATCTAGTTTTTGGTCCAGAATGTGTTAATATTGAAGTTTTTTAAAGCCACATTTCAAACTAAAATCAACTATTTGGTTCAAGTTTGCATCAAGCAAATGTGATCCGAAAATCCTTCTTTTTGAAAATTTGATTTAATTTCATCAAAGGTTCTTTGGATTTGGAAAAGAGTTTGGAGACTGTATTCGAAAAAAATGCAACACTTTTGTTTGTGGATAACTTTTGAGCCGATGGATGAAAATTGATGAAGTTTTCAGTGATTCTACCTTGTAATGTAATGTTTACATTTGCAAAAATATTTGTGGCGATCTGTCAAGTAGTTTTTGAGATAGCGGTAAAGAATATGTTTTTTGGCTATAATCTTTGGGCAACATGTGCGCCATCTATATTGCGTATTGTGAACAATCGTTTATATAAATCAAGGCTATTTTCGTTGACGTTCTTCATTTCCTGGAGACATTGAAAAGAACCAAAAATGTTCTTTTTTTTATCGATGTTGTGACAAGTTTAGCAGATTGTCCTTCTTCTGCAAAAAAAAAAAAATTTTAACTTTTTATCACTGCATCACAGTGTTCGCTTAATGGCACGATTCGAGGTATTAACTGTGAGAAACCTTTGAAGTGTCATGGAAGGAAAATAGTCGCTTTTGTATACATTTTTTGGTATATTTGGCCGTTAATTGTGTCAATCGTTATGTAGCATTTATCGATTTGCATCTTCCACAGATCGAAAACATTCAGGCTGGGCTTTTCAAGGAAAAATTTTCAACAGGAGATCCCCCAGATGCCCGCTACAAAGTTCGTATCGATTTCCTTAACGATTTTTTTTATTCAAAATTTCACCCCGATTGCGAGTCTACCATTTTTCGCACGATTTAACCCTTCATTTCATGATTTTTTATTTTCCCTTGAAAATGATTCTAAACAGTTGGAAATGATGTGTACATGAAGAAAAAAAATTATAATAAAATACGATTTTTTACTTTTTTTCATACATTAATTGTTGCAAATTTGTTACTTTATGAAACGAAGGGTTAACCACCGTATTTTGTTTATTTTATCGGTGGTCAACTTTTTTATCACTAAGATACGATTTTTGGTCTGTGTTTTGTTTGTTGAGCGAATCCGACAGAAAAGTTGACCTGCTTTATCACATTTCCAATTAAAAGGCTCTGATGGGCTTTGTTAAACCCCTCACTTCTGATACCTTGATGGAATTAGTCATTCTTTCTTTTGTTCAAATTTCAGATTCTCTAGGACTTCTAAAATTATTTACCACAAAAAGTTTGATCACATAGCTGATTTCCAGGTGTTTCCGGGTCTCGCAATGGGACTTTCCAAGATTTTTTACGATCCTGATCAAAAATTATTGTCATTGATTTTTTTCATTAGACGCTATGCTCTCAAAAACTACTAGACAGATCGCCACAAATTTATGCAGATGTACACAATCCATTACTAGGTAGTATCACTGAAAATTTAATCAATTTTCATCCTCCCGTTCAAAAGTTATTCACAGATGAAAGTGTTTCATTTTTTTCGAATACAGTCCTTGGAAACATTTTTTCGTGAGACGTAAAAAATTGTTATATTTTTGAAGTTAAAAGAGACTTGATCATTTATTCGAGGAATCCGTTGACTTTTTTAAGCCAAATTAGTTCCCATTTCACAGTTTGTAAGTGTCAACGAATTGTCAAAGATAATTCTAAAAACTTTGTCTTCTACTACTTTTCATTACATACATCAAGGCGCAATTTTTATAATTTTTTCGATTTAAACAGTTTTTTGAGTCCTTTTTATCCAGTTATTACTGAATGAACATTATTCATTGAATAAATATTTGTAATTTCATGCTTAGCAACGATCGCGATACATCCAAAAGAAAAATGTACCTTTTTGGTCTCTAGGGATTAATTGGACCAATAATATACATTTTAGAAAACTTTTTCCTTAAAAAAGCTAAGACTATCGCTCTGAAAATATGGCGTTATGAAGTTCATTTTATACTTTAACGATTGACACATTCGAATAAATTTTTTTAATATATTTTTTTCATGTCGGAAACGTTTTCTAGTGTTGAAAAAAAAAACTTCAAGTCACATCGTGTAACATTTTTCAAGCAAAGTTAAATAACTTAAAATATAAAATTATGAAAATTTGTTGAAATGCCAGTATTGTTGTTATGTTCTATTTGGCTTTTTTTTTCTAGAACATTTGATCTTTGTAAAAAATTGCTTTTTCAAGATATAGTGAAGGAATCAAGTTTAACCAGGTATAAAGTATCCTCATTCCCCCCCATAGAATTAATTTTTTTTTCTTAAGAAATGGAAGGCTCACCTTAAAAAAAACTTATGTTATGCTCAAATTCACTAAGTTAAATCAACTTGACTCTTTAACAAATTCAAAGATTTTAACAATCGATGAAAGCGAATAAAGCTCAACTTTTAGGTTTAAGACCAATTTTCTAAAGTTACCATTAAATACGAAAACTTTCAATATGAAAGTGCTTTAAATGAATAACCAAATATGTAGTTATAAACATAAATTGCTTTAAATTTTTTTGTATCCGTGCGTTGAAGGGCAAAAAATATCACTATTATTTCAATTGTTGCATAGTGCTATGTCAGAATGTTCACAGACAACGAATGACGAAATCTCTTTTGCTAAAAATGTTATTTAAATTTCTTTTTCGATGATAAATTCTTATGTACTATCTATCTCTATTCTCTAATATAGCCAATGCAAATTAATTTCCTTTCTTTATTTATTTAGGTTACCAAGCTGTTTCATAAACCAGAAATTTTTGTTAACATTTTTACCGTTTTATTTCAATTCCAGATTCCGGCCCGATAAAAACTTGAGGCGAGAAACTATAACCAGAAAAAGAAGAGATGCCGCAACACAACATCGGCTGGAATGAATACGTCAACGCTTAGTAATCAATCTGCCAATCACTCATCGAATTCATCAGACGAAAAAATTCTGGCAGTCACGCCAATGCCCTCGACTTTGTCTTCACCCGGTGGAATGTCTCTACTGGGTCATCCTGCACAGCTGCAGCACTGCAATAGCCTCACAATCGCAGTACGATATAAGCGATATTTAGAAATCATCCGAAGAATCTATGCTGCATCAACATGGAAACCACACTGAAATATTTTCTCCTGATCAGATGTTCGAAATGTCCGAGAGGAAATCTCTGCTGCTCTTCCTTCTGCCCAAGCACATACGCTATTTGTGGAAAAACATCGACGACATCAAGTAGCATCTCTACATCTGATACCCAGTGGACTTCAAGCTTTGCTTTCACAATTTGAGGCAACAAACTTGAAAATCCTTACCGGTTCAAGTAGGTAACAGCGTTTCTCGCTACTTGCAAGCATTTTAAGATCGATGGAGCATGGTCTCTCAAATAATTGCCATCCAATGCATGGATCAAAACTGAGGCCAGACTATTGATCATGCAGGACACACGTTTTCGATCGGCGAATACATTGGCAATGTTTGAGCGCTGGTCCGTTATGTGAGTCACATCATCAATGTCATCTTGGGAAATCTGAAGTTTTTCAAGTGCGGCATTTGAAAAACTCCTAACATTGGCCGCGATTTCGGATTGGTCTGCAGGGAAGTCAGTCGTGAATAACACCAGCGATTTGAGCTCGAACTCCTCCGTGATGTATTGGACTATAGTCGTGAGATATTCTGTTTCCGAATACCGATCCGACCACAGATCAGCATCGAAAGCACAGCCTTTAGCTCTCAAAGCCTCCTTCACTTCCGCCAAATGTTTGGCTCTGACCTTCTCAGCAACCATGCACCTTTTTCTCGAAACGATCGATGGGTCTGGCTGGACACTTTCTACGTCCACATTCCCAAACTTTGCACCAACTTGAATGAGCTGCTGCGCCAAGTTCTTGAAACCTGTTCCATAAAGCGCGCTAAATGAACGCAGATCCAAGGCTTCCCATTTCACGAAAGCGTCCTTAACGCGCTGTGGTACTTCTCTGGGACGTATGGTTCGAGATCCTCTGCATCGAGTAGGTGCCTGTCGCAGTGACCTGAGCTTGATTCGCCTTTCGGAGTTCTTTCGAGTTCCCCTTCAGCTTTAGGCTCGCCACCAGAAGATGGAGTGTTGGAAGCTGAATTGGGCTTGCCTGCCCTGCAACTTTCGTTAGTCGCGATTCAGGTTTGACCTGCTGTTTCCCTTTCGGAACCGGAAAAGCGTTTGGCAGTTTACGCATTGCACAAACCCGACAATCTCCCTCGTGCTGCTTAAACACACGTTCTTGAAAATGCTCCATGCTCCGCATTTTCGCGCTCCTTCCTTATCGCATAGGATGTACTCTTCTGAGCTCACCCGAATGCGAACCGTAAAACTGTCAAGAACTGTGTTTGCCATTTTGGATGGATGGTTTGAATGAAAAACTAAGTAGAAAGAGAGATTGATAAATTGTGAACTCAACCAATAATAAAAAAAAATAATAAAAACACAGATTTCTGACTTATTTTCTGGGATTTCAATTATAAACTAGCAGAACCGAAAAACTTTATTGAGCCTTTGAACTTTGCAAAAATAATGTACCTTCATGTAGATAAGCAGAAAGAAGGTGAATAATTGCTTAATTTATCGGCCTTATCAGTCAAAAGTGATGCCTTTTTAGTAGGGGCTTCTTAAGATTATGAAATTTTATAGACGGAATCAAAATAAGAAGAAATGAAAGATGGTAAAAATGAGCGGGTAGAAAGAAGTGGTAGATACGGATAGAGTTGCATCTGCCATCATACATTAGTAGGCCAAGCGTAGTTCGCCCCATAAGCGGAAAACTCTTTTTTTAATGTTCGTTCGCACTGCAAGTTTCCGCTTGTGGAGCAAATCGCGCGTGCCCTACCAATGTGTAGTGGAAGATGCAACTCTATCTGTACCTACCACTTCAAAGTAGTTGACCCGAGCTGAACAAAATTTTGATATGTGATGGTAATGCTTCTCAATAAATTCCACCCACTCATTTTCACCATCTTTCATTTCTTTTAACTTTCTATACATCTATAAAATTTCATAATCTTAAGATGTTCTTACTAAAAAAACATCACTTTTCACCGATAAGGCCGATAAACTAAGCAACATACGTACATTAAGGTGATTAATCTCTTCGTATAACTATCTTTGTTCATGAAACTGGATTGTTAAAGTACAATGGGGTGAATCGAGACAGTTTTTTGGGCTGTTTATATCTTTGGACTATATAAATCGTAATATTTCTGCCACATTATGTTAAGAGGACTTTAGCAACAACATCTTGAACGTAGATCAGTGCGTTGTTATTTGCATCGCAAATATGTTATAGAAATGTCACCCATTATGGGCAGGGTAGTTTTTTCCTATTTTTTTTTATATATATATTTCAATTCTCCGTATTGACGTTTTTCGTCAACCAACAAGGCCGGAACAAACTTCAAATCCTTCTTTTGTCACTCGGAGTTGGAACATCGCGAGAGGGGTGAACTGGTATTTTAAAAATTTATGCGAAAAACAAATAACTTTGAATAAATTGCACAACATTTTGTCTACAACAAAATTACATACTATGTAATATCACAAACCTATAAATCAAGTTATTTTTTACCGACAAATTCAATTGAATCTAGAATACAAATGGTGATACAACTCGCATCTTTTACTTTTTGTTTTTTTTTTGTCTTGTAATCTTTCGGATATTTGATAAATTTTTCGAAATTTCCATAAAGTACTTCAAACTTTATTTATTTCCTCCCTTTGGGTGTTTTGAAAACTTAGATGGGGATGAAATTGATATTTGTTCCGGCCTTATATTCAAAGAAGTGTTAATGGTAGTGCCTACCTTCAGGGGCAAAAATTATCGAAGGAGATTGATTTCCAGCCAAAGTTGAAAGCGAATATCTTTTGGGATATACTTAAAAATTAATTTTCTTCCATTTTACATATTTTTTCATTTACAGAGGATTCGAGGCACTGATATGTTCATTTTCTATTAATCTCAAGCAGGCCCGTGCGAAGGACCTTTCCATGGAGGAACTTTTTTTTTTACATAGTGATCTTGAATTCAAAATCAGAAATGAAATTCAAAATAATTCTTCGCAAGGGTTAATCATTTTTCATTTTCATTGGTTTGAATCTTGGATCATATTTTTCTCTAGACTATTTTTTTATTTTTTAAGCTTCTTTTGATCGAAGATGTTATTGGATCAAATATTTGTTTCTGACTTCTGATATTGAGTGTTTGATGAAATTATGAGTTTTAAGTTCTACAATGGTAATTTTGTTTTTATCCTTGATTACGTTTCGATTTTAAGCATCTTAGCATGAAAGGAAGAAGAAGAGATGATCTAACATTTTGAAATGTTTTTTTACATTGATGAAATTCTCATGGTAGCACTAAGTTGATACCATTCTATTCTCAAACTAACTCAATACATTCTTAACGATTAAAAAACAAGTAATCCTATTAATGGTTGTTTTATACTAATTAGTTCGAAATACAACGTTCTCTTGGTGTTTCAACAAATATGAAAAAAAGATTTTTTAATTAAATACTTCATTGTTATCTGTTTAGTTGTTTCGGATATATCAAAACTTTAACAGTCATATCGTCGAATATTAATTTCTTTGAGTGAGATGACATTTTTTTATATGGACGGAAAATTAACAATATAAAATTACGGGATAAATTGATGTTATGAAATCCGAGCTATTGTATTGTTAAATTTAGCAATAATATATTTCAAAATTGTCAATCTTCAATCCGGGCAATACCGAGGAAATCGATTTTTATGAATCCAGAAACCGTTTATGATTATTTTGTTAAAACTTACTCAAATGATTCCGTTTTAATAGGCAAAATTAAAAAAAAAAAACATTTTGACTTAATTGAAGATTTTTGATTGATTTTGCAAACACAGTGAAGAAATCCGAAAAAAATCCAAAAAGATTGTATGCATATCGGATGAACCCCGCAAGAGTAGTTCGTGTATTCTTATATTTACGCTTCCATTTTTATATATTAGATTTTTCATTGTGTGAAAAAAGATAGTTCGAAATTTAAACAAATAAAGTTTGTTTTAGATATCCTAAATAAACGTAAACATGAAGTAGTAACCATGCACACAAAATTAAGTGGTGTGATAAAAAAAAAATTAATGACTGAGAAAAATGCAGAAATAATTTAATATATGCTCACCTAAATATAAATTTATCAATTAAAAATACTTTTTTTTATTCACACAAGAAAAATTTGAGGTAAATTTAAAAAATGTTCAGTGTTTGGATCTGGGCTGAATTAAGACCTGTCATTATATTTTATGTATAGACGTTTAATTAATTTCATTATATCGATTGTTGAAACGGTTTTTCGCACTAAAATGAATCGTTTCGAGTTTACCAAATATGACGTCTTTGGCCTAACTCTCATGAGCATATATGTTGTCGATAATAAACGAGAACATTATACCTTAACTTATCTCAAATAAAATCTTATTCTTTCATATTTTGAATAAAATATCTGAAAAGAAGTTCCCTGCCAGCTGGTTTTTATCGAATAGGTAATTCAAATGGTGAGGATAGAATTATTCATCATTGGAATGGTTTATTCGTTGGTTGTAAAGTTTTTAAAATTTCAAATGTAACAAATCTGTTTCCAAACTCAACAATATGTTTGCAAGAAAAAGGAATAATTCTAGCGTAACATTTAAAATGGGCGAAACTTGCAATTGACTCGAAACGAATAAAACGCGTTTGAAGTTTCTGAACACAATTTTAATTCCTATTTTGAAATGAATTCCCTAAAGATCAATCTTTACACGTAAGAATTAAGAACATGCTACGGTCAACAGTTCCTTAAACTTATTTTTTCAAAAAATTGCTCAATTTTCTTGAAAATCGACTTTTAATGTGTTCCGCCCTTTTGAATTTGTTTTGCTAGTTTCGCCTCTCACCAATACGGACACATTAAATTTTGACAAGCTAGTTTCGCCCGGAAATTAGGACTGTTTTTGTTTTCAATTGTAGTTACGCCCTTCTGTTTCGAATGAAGAAAAATTGTTAAAAAACTTGTTTTGCTTCGTTAGCAGTTAAATTTCGTGTCCAAAATTACAGCACCGGGTGTTCCACAAAAAAATAAGATTTGTTCTAAGCAGTGCACGTGTGATTTTGAATACAAAACAAGGTAACACCGGTGATTTGTAAGTAAAACTTCTGTGTTAATTTTCAAATATTCTGTTTCAGGACTTTCTGAGGAACCCGTGGTCATCTGAAACGGCTTCCGGCCTCAGAATCGGTGATAAGTTTGAAGGCACCGTGAAAAGTGTAAACCGGTAAAAACTGAGCTTCATGCGAAGAAAAAAGCTATGCCAGCAGTTATCCATCAGAGGAAACCGTTCCGCAGGCGAGATAGGGCTTTCCTCTACTCAAGTACAATATGAGGTGATAGTGAACAAGAAAGGTGGAACGAAAAGGTCTGCAACCAGCACCAGCATTGTCCCACAGGAATGTGTGGATCCTCGTATCGCTTCCAATGCCAGCTTGATAACGTGAGGACGGGACTGACCTGGCAGTTATGGCACGATCTCACCCTAAATGAAAAAAAAATGTATAGGATGTATATTGCCGAATTTTTTGTGAAAGAATGGATTCCCCTTCGGAGCAGATTTGGATTTCGGAAGGAGGAAATAAACAAAACACGATACGCGTCAAGATTTGTTTTTTGGAAGTTTAATTAGTATTATATTTTTCTGCTTTTGGATTTAGATTGGACATCTTTTGCAGTCTCAATAACTGGTAGCATGTAGTAGTATTTCGGAAGGGATTTAGAAAGTCTGAGAATTTGTTGTTCTTGTGGAGTATTAAAAATTCAATAAATGAAGAGTATATTGTCATACAAAAAATACAACTTGTTAAAAATTTGAATGAAAATATATATACATATTTATATGTACAAAACTATTTTTAAAAGACTATATTTACAAAACTATATTTACAGCCAAACTATTTAAATCTTATTTTACATCTGTACCTAACTTTACATTTTAAACCCCTAGCCTAATATATGCATATATACAAAAAAAATATTGACATTTAAGGCTAATTTAATCTAAAAGGCTATTCTAATTTAATATCAGGATCTAAATCAGCTTAGAAATGATCTGGTGTACATCCTTTCGACTTTCGACCTCGTTGTCTCGGTACTATCTGCCGTAGCATTGTGTTATAGTTTTCTTTATTCGAAACGTATGGCAGAAGCTTCTTCAAATCTTCCAATTTTTCGGGTGCTAGACTGAGTGGCTCAGTAGTGATGGGAATTCATTTTCGAAATTGTATTTGAAATAGACGATTCCTGGAGCTGATGTAAAATATTGGAAGTGGCAAATTTCGCGTAATCGAACCGGATTACCTTCATAATCAGTTTTTGGTCTAGAAAACGAGGTTAAAAGCTGTTTAAAGTTCAAAAATTCTGCTTGACTCATTTCGTGAACATTAAATGGAACTTTTTTATGAATGGCTGCTATAAATACAGCCCAGTCTCGTGGAGTTTTTATAGAGCCCTTGTGGTTTTTTTTCGCCTTTTCTATGGCTGCATGAGCGCTGTCCGCTTCCATGTGGTTATGTCCTGATGTCATTAATTTATGACTATTATCTTAATTTCTTCGTTCAGAACGACATTTGAAAATAAAATTAGAAAACATACAGCAAATAACAAAATTTAAATTTTGACCGGAAAATCTGTCGGAGTAATACACAGCGTTCTTAATATCAACGTCAAGGCTCAACAAATCCTTCTAAAGACAAGACCCTATTTCCTGGCAGCCTCTTTTAGCTTTAGTTTCATCCCAAAGGTAACAATCTACTGAGTTACCTTTGCAAGTAGATGCAAAAACGGTTAAATTGAGCGTATATAACTGTCTGGCGTAATAAGCCATCCCGCAAGTTAAATGAGGAGTCGGTAGGCACTTCTGTAAATCAAAACAAGCCGTTCTTGTTTCCGGGTCTGTTTCAAATTTCTGCATGTCCGACTTCTTTGCAGCATATGCAGCGCCTGGTCTATTATGGTGCCGATCTCTTTCCTCAACTACTTTTTCTTTTTCTTCGTCAGTTTCTGCCAGTTTGAGACGCATTGCATACTTACCACACTCATTTCATGTATCTTATTTGGTCTTACGGAAACTAAGCCGCATCGTTCTAAAAATTTTCCGATAAGTATTGTAGTGCGTTGGATGGAAACCATCTGCAACGCACTTGGTTTTATACAGACGAAACATTTTGGCAATGTTAAGATCACTGCTTAAATATTTTCGTTGACTTTTCTCCCGGCAGTAATGCGACGAATATGCGGGGAATGAATTAATGTGGGTTTTTATATAATTAAGATGATCTTCAGGTATTATGAATCGCGAAGTATATTCACTTCTTAAATCATCAAGTGCTAAACCGAGGCCAGTTATCAACTTTGTGGCAATGGTTCTCGTTTTTTTTGTCTGTGATATCCAGAGTTGACATGAACATTTTCTTGCATACTCTTACCCTACCATCACGTCCGGGTAAATAGTAAGTTATTGTAAAAGATCTTCGAGAGTTAAGCACCTAAAACTAGGTCAAAAAATTAAAATTATTTAATCAAGTAAACATTTATTTGAAACGACCGTACCGTGGGTCTTGCTGTGGTTTTAACTGCCATGTGGTTGCTGATGAATTGATGTTGTCCAGACGCTTTTAATTTTAAAAACGAATTGAGTAGTCGTTGGCGAATATGCTCAGGATATTTTTCAGAACATTTCAAACGGAAACAATTGCAAGGTTTTTTCAAACTTCTGGCAGGCACGATTGTACCATCCGTTCGAGTATATGTTTCTCCTCTTTCTTTAGCCAGCTTATTATCGTCCTTCATCTGGTTTTTAGTTTTAACAGTAGGGGAGAATGAGGATACTTGATCCCTGGGGATACTTGATTCCTTAGCTATATCTCGAAACTGGAATGTCTTACAAAGATCAAATGCTCTAGAAAAATGTGCCAAAATGAGCAAAATAACAATGCATGTAGTTTAAAAAATTTTAACAAAATAATTGTTTGAGTTATTGAACTTTGTTTGAAAAATTTAACAAAATGTAACTTGAAGATCTTTTTTCATCACTTTAAAATGTTGCTTACATGGGAAAATTATGAAATAAATATTTGTTCCAATGTATCAATCGTTCGAGCGTAAAATGAACTTCATAATGCCATATTTTCAAAGTAATGGAAAACTCTCAACTTTTTTCAGAAAAAGTTTTCTAAAATGTTGATTATGGGTACAATTGATCCCCCTTCCAAACGGCATATTCTTTTTCTGAATTGATTGTTATGATTGCTGATTACGAAATTACTAATATTTATCCAAAAACTAATATTTATCAAACAATTGTCTGAAGAAAAGAGCAAAATTAATTAATTTTCTCTTAATTATAAAAAATAGCGCCTTTAAGTATGCAATGTTATTAGCGTTGAGACAAAGTTATAGAATTTTCTACTTATGTCTGCTATACATTGTGAAATGAGAACAAACATGACCAAAATAGTCAATTAACATTCTATCTTGGAGTTTTGTTTGATTTTTATACAAGGATTAAGGCTTCCTGAATAAAAGATCAAGTCTCCTTCAATAGGGGATCAAGTCTCCCTTAACTTCAGAAAAATCGCAATTTTTTTACTCCCACGAAAATGCTTCTAGTTCACCAACGGGTTCAAGTATCGTTCTAATTTTTGGAGCATAGAAACTTGAAGTTACAAGCTGTCAGAAAATGTCAAAGACGGCGAGTTGCTAATTTTTTCCAAAAAGATATGGTGAAAATAAGAAAAGGGGATCAAGTATCCCCACTCTCCCCTAATGATCTCATCCGTGATCAGTTCATTGAATCCTAAATCATCAGGAGCTTCATCTTCACTGCTACCTTGTGAAACAAAAACATTGTGATATTCAGCACATGTGATACTTATTCGAAAATTATTTTCATTCAATCAGGTTCTCATCTTCATTATAATCATATTCATTATTTATAAAATCTTTATATTCGAATATCTGTTCAACTTACCATGTTCAACTAATTCGTATCCTTCGTTGTCGATTATTGTTTGATTGATGTACTTCTCAAAGTATTCAGTCAATACAAAATCGGTCATTTCGATTGCGTCCCCCAGGACAACTTCTTCAGTTGCATCGTCCAAATCATCCTGGTCATCATCCGACAAAATGACGCTTTTTTGGTTAGGAACTTCCGGAAGATCTGGAATATCCAATGTTTTTGCTAAAGTTTCCCTGGCAGGTGTTAACTTGACCAGAAGTAATCTGTCCGAAATTGCTGAAATTCGCAAGGGACGAGTTGGCATTTGGCAGTATGAAACTGGAATTGCCTCTTTCGGAAAGTGTTTGTTCCAGTTGATCTATCTCAGCCCTTGGATTACCGAACACCGGAGTGTTGTGGATTGAATAGTTTGAACGTTACCGTAATGAAATCACTTGTGGAACGCGGGAAGCTGGCTGTGTCCTTAGATCCAGAGCTGATGAATTCTGAATCCTTGGTTTATTTGGAGTAGATGCCGAAATATCAGCGAAGGATATGTCATGATTGGATATTTCGGAAGAACTTGCCACTTCCACTGCGAACGATGTATCATGTTTGGATATTTTGGAAGAACTTGCTGCTGCCACTTCTTCAAAATGGTGCGCCGAAGGTGCACCGTGCAATGGAACAGCAGATTCTGAGCCAGACAACACTAATGCCGCCGCACCTGAAAAAAGAATAAAGCTATGAAAATCTTATTTTATTTTGTTATAGATTACTATATTTACCCAGCAATAGTTGAAAATTAGTAAATACCATGATTTTTGAGGATTTTTCTTGCAAAAATGCTTTCAAATTCGTGCGTTTTAAAAATTTGAACTAGTTTCGCCGTTTTTCAAAACACAAGAATAATTTCGCCCGGCGTAACTCAAAAATCTAGATTAAGAATACAAAAGGTAGTTTCGCCCATTTAACATTCAAATTTTATAACCAAGTTTTTTCAAAATTCTAGTGAAATTTATTTTTAGATTTTTAAAGATATAGCCGTCTACTGAAAACAATAAATAACTCGATTTGTTTACATTTGGCAGTTTCGCCCTTTTTAAATGTTACGCTAGAATTGTCATCATGAATATTGAAACTCTACTGAGCTAAGTGAGAATTCGATTCCAAACGAGTTTCCATATATTCAATATAATCAAAAAGCTGTTCAGATTTTGATAACTTTGTTTTTAGTTTGCTGAGTTTTAATCTAAGAAATTTGAAACGATTTTTTGGCAAACAAACAAAGTCATCGTGTTTATTTATAAAGAGTTCTAAGCTTGGGTATTTCGATATTTGCGATTCTTCGTCCACGATGAAAATGCAAAAAAAATCCTCAGCGTTGCTGCACATTTAGAAGTTCATTGCTGTGGGAAGTTAAATTTCATAAACTGCAAGTCTTCAACCTACTGCACACGATGTGAGACTTATCAATTCATAGAAAAATGAAATTGATCACACCAGAATAACGTTTTAAGAATCGTGTCCTACCCTCGAGTAGGAGGGGCTACATCATCCAGTTAATCGTTTATATAATTAATTTGCAAACTACGAATAAAAAAGAAAGGAACAAATTAGCTCACTTAAGACAAAAATATTAAAAACAAATTCTTTTCACTTACTTGATAAAACCGAATTTGTACATGTATGTTCTTAAAAAAGATTTTTAATATGGGATTACTGACAAATAACATTTAACAGGTATAACTGGCAATGTTTTTTTTTTAGTTGTGGTATGTACAGTTTCTACCCCGAGCTCGAAAACTTGTTGAAGTTAAAAATTATTTTGCTCAAGAGATTTCACAAATATTATATCATATTCCTTCGTCGAAATTTATCGGAATTTATCTCTGCCTTCATAAAAGCAGTTTTTTTTTGCTTGTGACTCTCAGGCTGACGAAACGTCAACATTCGAGAAAGTTATTGTTTGTAATGCTTGCGATGAGATTGATTAACATCACACTGAGATTCAAAAATGGGAAAATCTCACTCATGAAAATCTCAAGCTCATGAGATTTTGCAACTTTGTTCTAAAGCATTGAATTTCTGAGCTAGAAAATTTTGGAAAATTCTAAATGCCTGATTGAATAACCGGTTTTAAATGGATTCAAAATCAGTTCTTATTTTTCATGTAGTTGGATGTAGGTTTGTTTATCAGTTATCGAAGATTGATGTTACTCGAAACAGGTTTATTTTAAAATTTCCAAACGCAAAATTTTCAAAACTAGAAGTGACAGACAAAATCAGATATTGAAACATCGGCACTAAAACGCTGTTCCGCTGTGTTATCCCCGTATGCCAAAACATTTTGTGTATTTACAAAATGTTAAGATAATTACTTAAAATAGTAGATTTTAGTCGTTTCGAGTTATTCATCTAGGTTTGTTATATTTAAACTTACAAGGTTTTCAAAATTGAAGAAAATATTCGGATTTTTTACCATTTGATTTGTACAAAAGTTACCCCCTTTTAAAAATGTGAGAATTTGCAAATCCTGTGAGCAATAATTCATCTTGTTATGCCTGTCCTCGTTTTGAATCAGGAAGAGTCATTCGTTGCAAAAAAAAACAATTCGTTTAATCTGCAAGTAGCGGAAGTCGTATATTGATATACATTGGTTGATTCTTTCTTTTGTAAAAACATGTTTGAGCGCCGAATTCGGTGAAAATCACTCGAAAATTTCCGGTAAATATAAAATTTTACATTGATCTTATATGGGACCCTTCATTTCGAGATTGGGTAGTTCTGCTACCTTTTTATAAACTCTTTTGCAAAAGGCGTGGGTCATCCTGTAAAATAAATTGTCTTGTTATGCGGAACCCCGATTGTAAGGCAATTTTTAACTACCCTCAAGTAGTAGGGGATTTTAACTTTTACACGAGCCCCGAATACTAAATTTCAAATCGAATCATTCATTTGTGACAACATCAAGTCGATACGGGTGGTCAGAATGACGTGAAATTTGCTACCCGAGGGTCTGTTGGGCCGAAGATAGTTTGTATAGTTGTTTCAAGTACTTTCCTTATATTTTAAGGAAGAGGAGCTACCATAAAAATCCAAACTCAAATATGACATAACTAAAACGATTTCCAGTTGAATTTTATAAAAATGTATTCAAAAGCACAAACAAAGTTTATTTATTTTGAAGAATGACTCCTATCATTTATTAAGCGGGAGTTTTTATTCAAAATATTTGAAAAAAACTGAGAAAAACGCTATAACTCATTAGACTGAGTCGTTTTGGGGACATTTTGGAATTTCTCAAACCCTGGGGTCTTAAAAGCTTTGTCTTGGTCCAAAACTCATCCGTGATTTTTTGCAGAATTTTTAGGTAACGTTTACATGAGTAAATTTGAACTTTTAGGTTTGTATGGGAAAATTGAATATTTTGTACTGAAAAATCAACATCGTTTTTGTTTCTTCTGTGGAGCCAAGCCAGCTGATGGCTTTTGTGACAATTTATAAAATTTCTAAAGGAAATTTTCCGCTGAACAACTTTGTCGAAGATTGTAACTTCGTATCTTATTAGACAAAAAAGTTATTAGCTGTTTAATAGGGGTATGTCTTCTCGCATTGATCAACCATTAATTCAATTGACACCACTGCAGGGTGCCTATCGAGGTACTGCATGACTACTTTTCATGCTATACTTCACGAGGCTCCAGCAGTGATGTCAATTGAATTAACGGTTTATCAATGCGAAAAGACATACCCCTATTAAACAGCTAATAACTTTTTTGTCTAATAAGATACGAAGTTACAATCTTCGACAAAGTTGTTTAGCGGAAAATTTCCTATAGGAATTTTATAAATTGGCACAAAAGCCATCAGCTGGCTCGGCTCCACAGAAGAAACAAAAACGATGTTGATTTTTCAGTACAAAATATTCAATTTTCCCATACAAACCTAAAAGTTCAAATTTACTCATGTAAACGTTACTTATAAATTCTGCAAAAAATCATGGATGAGTTTTGGACCAAGACGAAGCTTTTAAGACCCCAGGGTTTGAGAAATTCCAAAATGACCCCAAATCGACTCAGTCTAATAACTCATACAGTTATGTGATATTTAAAAAATAATGGTATGCATGCAGGGGTTGACATGGCATATTTTCAACGGAGGTCTCCCATTCGCTTTTGAAACGGGAGTCTCCTATACAAAATTCGTATGAAAAATGATAAAACTCATATAATTTGGGGTTTTTTTTGAAATTTGGAACACATGCCAGTCTCAACAAGACAACATTATTTATTGTATTATCGATTTATTATTTTTATCTTTCATATCAATCGCACAATTCTCACTACAAATAATAATAATTTAATAAGTTTAATTTATGATTTCTTGTTTAATTTTAATGTCAAGTGCTGAATGATTTGAATTTTTAAACCATTTAATACAAGGTAATTGTAAAAATAGGAAATAAAATTCTGTTATGCATTATTTTTGTTTAAAATTAATACTCTATTGAAGGTTTAAAGAAAAATTTGGTAGTTTTATTGAACTTCATTCTGATGTTCAAATACAGCGCTAAGCAATAAAAAATAAAATAAAAAACATTAAGAAAATCCGAGAATTTGACTTCCCGACTTGTTTTTTCATACAGCGATGTCATACATAAAGAAATCCAAACCCAATAAGCAGAAGGTTGCCGATCACTGGGTGAGGATCACTTCTAGAGTGAGTACTAAAAAAATTCTGATCGGATCACTTCTCATTCTTCACATTGATGGATTGGTTTTGTGTTTCTTGTGGACACTCACGTAAACCTGAAACGGTTTTTGAGATATCCTCCCATGTCTCTCATTTCATGCATTGGATTCCTTCCATTTTATTTCAACCTTCTAGCGAGGTAAGTAAGAAATTGTTTTTGTTTCATATTCAGATTCGAAGCTCCAAATAAACGAATTTCTGATCAAAAATCAGATTCGAGGTTCACATGAGCCTTATTCTAATGCTAAATTTAAATATAAAAAAGGATCAAAATAGCCATATAGATTCATAATTCGAAATTTTCTTTTTTTTAAGATTTGCAATGCGGATTAGCCATGTCTCTCATTTCATGCATTGGATTCCTTCCATTTTATTTCAACCTTCTAGCGAGGTAAGTAAGAAATTGTTTTTGTTTCATATTCAGATTCGAAGCTCCAAATAAACGAATTTCTGATCAAAAATCAGATTCGAGGTTCACATGAGCTTTATTCTAATGCTAAATTTAAATATAAAAAAGGATCAAAATAGCCATATAGATTCATAATTCGAAATTTTCTTTTTTTTAAGATTTGCAATGCGGATTAGCAAAACATTGAAGAAATAGAGAATAATCATTGAAACCCAAATCATCCGAATTATAATTATGGTTTCATGATTGAGGGCTCTGAAACTGATTTCAATTCTTGGGTTATATTTTTTTATTAAGAAACATTTTTTATGTACACTTAAAAAATATATTAAAACTCTGAAACAGATTAAAAATTAAAATTTTGAATTCAGGTTGAAAACTCAGATTCCGATTTAGCTTGAAAAAGAGTTCCACAATCAGCATAAAATTATCAAGATGACATTTTCGGTAAGGAATGTAAATTGCAAGAGATCGCAGGCTTTTAATTCTGATTGCAGGTGTTTGACTTTTAAATTTAACCAAAGCCAGTTCGTTTGCACAATACAGCTAAAAATGACAAAATTAAGTAGAATTTGAGTCTATTTTGCTAGTTTTGTCATATGAAAAACTTATTTTGAAAAACCATCCACAAGAATTGATTTTAAATTAAATGAAACATGTATCTTTACTCAAACATTATTAATATTGTAGTTTTTTCAAGAGCCAAATTTTAAACTTCAATCTAGAACTTTAATCAAAGTTGCGTGGATCTGATTTGAACCGCAAAATTTGTATCATTAACTTAGGAAAAATGGATTTATTTGAAGAATTTTTTTTCGAATTTGAATGCATCCTTTAAAAAATTTAGTAAGTAAAAATCAAATAACAAATATTAAGTAGGCCAGATTATCTGGTTTATCACAAACTGGCCCGAAAATTTAGTTTTAAAAAATTGGGAACGGTTTGGTCCGGCCCGATTGCCCAAGTTTTGATGAAAAATATCTTGATTTTTTCCATATTAATTTACATTTTTTTTTTGGAAATTCAAATCGCACCATAAAAACTTAAAATTTTAACGCATTAGAATTACATTTTTCAAGCAAAATATAATAAAATAAACATAAACGATTTGTGGGAGTCTGATTTACAATTTAAAATCTGGATATGTTTTTCGATGGAGAAATAATGATTCAAATGTTTTTTTTTTATTTTAGTTGGATATTTCCAGGATTTTTGTTAATATTTCCCGGGTATTGTCCAGATTTTGGTATGAAAATTCGTGCGGGAGAACATCTGGCAATCTTAAGCTTAGTTCACTTCATTTTGTTGCAAATTTTATGATTTCAACAAGCGATGAAAGTAAGTTTCCAATTTTGTAACAAAAGGATTCTTTGTACAAATTCTAATCATCTTTTGAAAGATTTTAGGATGTTTTAGGATTTAAGTTTCTATTTAACACAAAAAACTGTTTACGTAAAAGAACATAAAAATTAATTTTATGAAGAGGTTAACCACCAGTGATTGAAATCCTCACCAATTTTCTCATCAGAGGCATTCAAAATACACACTTTGAGGCCTCGCATAGCTATACAGGAGACGATACATATACATTCATTCAAACCTCCCCCCATGAGGAGGATCTGCTCTGAGAGAGACTATCCGTTTGCTGCCCCGAACGAACTCTCTCAACGTTCGGTTGCTACATGATGCATGAAGAAGACGAGGCACACATACTCATTTACGTTGTTGAATTTGAATAACTCGAGCCGACCGCAAAGGTTGAGGCAACAACAAAAACAACCGAACTTATTGCGTTGCATGGCCCGCAACGTATGGTGAAAGAGGGGGGAAGAAAAAGAAATGAAAAAACTAGCTGCCTGCGTGCGGTTGCTGTGCAATAATAGCAATAGCAGAAAAACCTCACGCATTCGAACCAGGCACAAACGAGGAGACTCGGGTTTGCTCTGCCTTTTGAATTCGGTTCGCTCAAGGTTGTGACAGGAGATGAGTGAGAGCCATTCGTTTGGTTTTTTGGATTCGCTGCCTCGAATGTATATTGCTTCATGAAGGCGGCCATGTTGAGAGCGTATACATCATCGGTTTTGTCGTTTTCGCTGCCTCAAAGCAACCTTTGCTTCCGAGTAAAGCGTTGAGCGAGAGATGGTTGATCAACTCATGCTCAGCAAAATTCAATCACTGTTAACCACCGTAATTTTTGTTTGTTACTTTGATTTATCGGCCTTAGCGGTGAAAAGTGATGTCCTTTTTAGTAGGGACATCTAAAGATTATGAAATTTTTATATAGATGGATAGAAGGTTAGAAGAAATGAAAGATGGTGAAAATGAGCGGGTAGAATTTGTCTAGAAGCATTACCATCACATACCAAATTTTTGTTCCTCACGAGCCTACTACTATGAAGTGGTAGATACAGATAGAGTTGCATCTACCACCACACATTAGTAGGCTTAGCGTGGTCCGCCCCACAAGCGAGAGCTTGTAGTGCGGACGAACAAAAAGATGGTATGTGATCGCTCAGATAAGCTCCCTTTAACTCAGAAACGCATCTATCGATGTTTAAGTCTTCTCAGTTTGTTATCTTCGCATTCGTTACATGCGGGGTTTGCATGCGAAACGGTACGGTCGATAGTCTGATAGTGACCAACCACCGATGCTATGATGTCGTGTTTTTATTTCTTTTTGGCCAAAGTTATTTAATTTTATGAAGAGGTTAACCACCGTAATTTTTGTTTATTACTTTGATTTATCGGCCTTAGCGGTGAAAAGTGATGTCCTTTTTAGTAGGGACATCTAAAGATTATGAAATTTTTATATAGATGGATAGAAGGTTAGAAGAAATGAAAGATGGTGAAAATGAGCGGGTAGAATTTGTCTAGAAGCATTACCATCACATACCAAATTTTTGTTCCTCACGAGCCTACTACTATGAAGTGGTAGATACAGATAGAGTTGCATCTACCACCACACATTAGTAGGCTTAGCGTGGTCCGCCCCACAAGCGAGAGCTTGTAGTGCGGACGAACAAAAAGATGGTATGTGATCGCTCAGATAAGCTCCCTTTAACTCAGAAACGCATCTATCGATGTTTAAGTCTTCTCAGTTTGTTATCTTCGCATTCGTTACATGCGGGGTTTGCATGCGAAACGGTACGGTCGATAGTCTGATAGTGACCAACCACCGATGCTATGATGTCGTGTTTTTATTTCTTTTTGGCCAAAGTTATTTAATTTTATGAAGAGGTTAACCACCGTAATTTTTGTTTGTTACTTTGATTTATCGGCCTTAGCGGTGAAAAGTGATGTCCTTTTTAGTAGGGACATCTAAAGATTATGAAATTTTTTTTTATATAGATGGATAGAAGGTTAGAAGAAATGAAAGATGGTGAAAATGAGCGGGTAGAATTTGTCTAGAAGCATTACCATCACATACCAAATTTTTGTTCCTCACGAGCCTACTACTATGAAGTGGTAGATACAGATAGAGTTGCATCTACCACCACACATTAGTAGGCTTAGCGTGGTCCGCCCCACAAGCGAGAGCTTGTAGTGCGGACGAACAAAAAGATGGTATGTGATCGCTCAGATAAGCTCCCTTTAACTCAGAAACGCATCTATCGATGTTTAAGTCTTCTCAGTTTGTTATCTTCGCATTCGTTACATGCGGGGTTTGCATGCGAAACGGTACGGTCGATAGTCTGATAGTGACCAACCACCGATGCTATGATGTCGTGTTTTTATTTCTTTTTGGCCAAAGTTATTTAATTTTATGAAGAGGTTAACCACCGTAATTTTTGTTTGTTACTTTGATTTATCGGCCTTAGCGGTGAAAAGTGATGTCCTTTTTAGTAGGGACATCTAAAGATTATGAAATTTTTATATAGATGGATAGAAGGTTAGAAGAAATGAAAGATGGTGAAAATGAGCGGGTAGAATTTGTCTAGAAGCATTACCATCACATACCAAATTTTTGTTCCTCACGAGCCTACTACTATGAAGTGGTAGATACAGATAGAGTTGCATCTACCACCACACATTAGTAGGCTTAGCGTGGTCCGCCCCACAAGCGAGAGCTTGTAGTGCGGACGAACAAAAAGATGGTACCTTCCAAAGCACCTGTCCGACGACCTCCCTCCCGTGTCTCTTGACTTGTCGACCTCCAGCTGGCTTCCCGGTCCGACAACTTTACACGGTTCTGGCTCGACGACGTTCCTCTGGATTCCCGGCGCTGGCTTGCCCTTCTATTGGTTTCCTCCTGGCTGGATACCACTACCGATTCCACTATTCTCCTCCTTTCCACTAGTGCTGGGCCCATAACCTGTTAAGCAGGGAGCACTTTCGGAGTGGAAAGGAGAGAAACGACTTGTTTGACGATCAAAACTGGAATGACTTTATTTTATAAATGCTTTTTCTTTTATACACAAAAAGCATTTATAAAATAAAGTCATTCCAGTTTTGATCGTCAAACAAGTCGTTTCTCTCCTTTCCACTCCGAAAGTGCTCCCTGCTTAACAGGTTATGGGCCCAGCACGCTTCCACTGCAATTCAATCTGTATTAACCACTTCATTCTTCCCGCTCATTTTTACCATCTTTCATTCCTTCTAACTTTGTATCCATTTATAAAATTTCATAATCTTAAGATGTTCTTACTAAAAAGGACATCACTATTCACCGATAAGACCAATAAACTAAGCAAAAAACATACATTAAGGGTATGAATCTCCTCATATTAATATCTATGATCATGAAATTGAATTTGTATAGTTAAATGGGGTGAATCGAGACAGTTTTTGGACTTTTTTTTCGTAATATTCCTGCCATATTACATTAAGAGAACCTTAACAGCAACATCTTGAACGTGGATTAGTGCGTTGTTTTTCGCTTCGCAAATATGTTATAGAAATATCACCAATTAAGAATAGACTTCCTCCTATTTTTTTGTTTATTCCATGTCCCCGTTATTCGTCACCCAACTAGACCAGAATCAATTTCAACTCCATCTTTTGTCACTTTTAGTTGGAACATCGCGAGGGGGATAATAAAAATTAATGCGATAAACGAATAACTTTAAATAAATTGCACAAAAGCTTGTATACGACGAAATTGCATACTATAACATTGCACAAAACTTAAAAATCTCCCATCTTTCGCAATTCATGTTATTGGTTTTGTAATCTTATATTCAAAGAAACTTTAATGGTAGTGCCTACCTTCAGGGGTAATAATAATCGAAGAAGATTGACTTCCAGCCAATGTTGAGAGCGAATATCTTCTGGGATACACTTAAAATGAATTTTCTTCCGTTTAACATTATTTTCTTTATTTACAGAGGATCTTTGGCACTGATATGATCATTTTCTATTAATCCCAAGCCGGCCCGTGCGAAGGACCTTTCCATGGAGGAGGTTTCAAAAGTCAAATTTCGCTAGGAATAATAATAAATCAAAAATGCACAGTAAATAAGAACATTAATTTCTTAAACCATTTTCCTGCATATGACCATCACAAACTCGAAAAATAATAAATGATAAGAGTTTTGAAGTACCGTCAACTGGGGCAACATGCAACACTTTTCAACTTCAATTGCTTCTATAAAACTCACATACACAGATAATCATACCATTTATGCATCAATAGTTTAAAGGTTAGTGGGACCTAAAACTGACGTAGTCAGAAAAATTATTGATTTCTTCAGTTATTTTTAAAAATCATGCGATTTTCACTATATTTAAAAAGGGGTAACTTACAACAAACTTTGATTTAATTGAAAAATCTAATGAAAGCGCATGTGAACGTATAGTTTGTGATGCCATAAAAGCCATTTTCAGGGCTGGTAGCGGTTTGACAATGAAAAAGTAGTGACTTTAGTGACCAAAATTTGAGAAAAAGTGACTTTGAGGACCGAAAAAAGTGACCAAATTGTGACTATGTAGAACGAAAAAAGTAACTTTGAAGTACAAAAAATGTGATCAAATCAGGCCGGTGTGAAGGACCCGTCCTAGGGGAGGGGGGAGGGGAGAGGTTACGAAATTTAAATTTAGATAAAAATAATAACAATACCAAAAATAAAAAATTGAAAAGGAAAGGGTTTTCTTACACCGTTTGTCACTCATGTTCAACACACAAACTAAAAAAATGACTGATAAACTAAATTTTGGAAACATATTACAATGAATGTTTCAAATTTTCGATATGTCAAGAAAGTAATACATAAATTAGTTTCAGAAGAATTTCTTAGCTAATTTAAAATTAAAAAAATCTGAATTAAAATAAATGTCCAATCTTGTACAAAATTTACCATGAATAGATGTTAGGAAAATGATAATAATTGTTAATTTTTATTCATCTAAATTTGGAATTCTTTTCCTCATTTTCAACTGGCAGTTTAGTGAGAAATTCCGCTGTAATTTTTTAATTTGAACAAAAAATATTTAATCACGATTTAAAATGTGAATTACCGATTACTGAATAAGAAATGAATTTTGAACAGATTTAATTCAATGTTCGATGGTTTAATTTAATTTGATAAAAAGAAGAATTTATTTATAATTATTTTAAAAGTGCCAGTTATATAAGCCAGACATAAAACCTTTAATAAAGTAAAATCCTCAAGTTATCAAAATTTCATTTTTGAAGCTTAAATAATAACTTCATGTTCAACTACACTGACAAAGAAATGTTAGAAAATGAGTAATTACGTGAATAATAAAAACTGATGAAAAATAAAAATAATGAGTTCAAAACTTTTGTTATAAATATTAAAATTTATTTTTAAAGTTGCTACTTAGAACAGTTTTTCAAACTTTTTAGATTAATTTAAAAATCATGATCGATCCAAAAAACATGATTTTATATAAAAAAATATTAATAAAAAGTTTTTAAATTTTCAATCGCAGGTTTTTAAGCTTTAAATTACAAGCTCTGAGTATTTTGTCTCTTTTGATTAAAATATTGGGTCCTGAAAGAACAGCAGGTTGAAATTATGTTTTATTATTAAAAATTTGGAGTTAAAGGCTTATGGTTCAAGAACACGAAAATTCAGAATTTAAAAACAAGGAAACAATTGTTAAAAATATGTCTTAAAAATTTAAAAAGTTTGATTAAAAAAAATCGGCAAGTTGATTAGAAAATTGAAAAAAAAGAACTGTACAATAAAATTCGGTGAATTTATTTGAAAATTGAAAAAACCATATGGAAATAAAAAATAGTTTTTAAAAACATTTCAGGAAGAGTTTCTTCAATAAACATGTTTCACTATAACCATTTTGGTGCTCATTTTTTTAAATTATTGATTTGGTAAATAGTGTCCTTAACTAGAAATTTTGTCAAATTCGGCCGAACACATTTAGTTTTGGTGATAAAGAGTTTATTACTAGTAAAATCAAACATTGATAGATAACTGATTATGGAAAAATGTCATTACAAGTATTTTTGACATCACAGCAGAAAGTGTAAAAAAAACTTGATTCTTTTTGAAGCTCATCAATTCATATAAAACTTTTATTTTTAAATAATATGTTTTTGATTTGAGTTTTTGTTAAAAAAAAGTGCAGAAACTTTTCTAAAGATTTTTAATTATTTTCAAAAGTCATTTCAATAACAAAAGCTGATAGAAATATTGCATACATATTTAGATTCGGGGTACCCAAATTAGTTGAAATTGCCGTTTAAATTCATTGCACCTAAGAAAAATGTAAATTTTGCGGCCTTGTGTAAATATTTAAAACCCTTTTTTTAGTATTTAGAAGAACAAAAAAACACGAAATAAAATTGAGTATGAAATTGTTTTTCTTTAAGAATATTTCATATCAACATAACATTTTTTATGACATAAAAGTTTTTTTTAATAAAAAAAAATAGTTCGTTTCAATCTCAATCTCAGTTACACTTTTAAATAAAAATCCATTCTAAAGACGAGATAGGGTTTTTGTATATCGAGTTTTGAGTTCCAATACAAAAGGTTGATTGAACTAAAAATTAAAATCTACAATGAAAGTTAGTTTCAATTCATGAACGTCAAATAATGTCGTAGATCGACATGTCTCAAGCCAAGGGTGATTCATGCCGAAATTCCGAAAAAAAAAATTCTGACTGACCGATCAAGTAATTTACCGTTACTACCGTCAATATTAACACGCGCAATTCAAATTTCTCTTTCATTGGTTTATTTTCGGTGAAAAAAGTGACTTTTGGTGATAAAAGTGACCATTTTTCGGAAAATAGTGACTTTAGTGACCAAATGATGAAAAAAGTGACTTTTTAGAGACTGACCCAAAAAAAGTGACCAAGTCACTAAAAAGTGACTCGCTACCAGCCCTGCATTTTGTATTAAATCAAGAATTGCAGAAATTTCTGGTTCTGTTGAAACTAATATTTACATTTTTTCTGAACATAAAATATATTGCATACATTTAGGGGTATTAAATACTACAAAAAAATTCTACTACAAGTTGAATCCATGAAAATAAATGTTTGGATGAATGAAATTGCAATATTGACAAATGCGTGATACAAAACGATCATATTCGAGCATATGGAAACGAGATTTAAAAGGTGTCGCTTTGATTTGCATTTTGTTGCATCCTACACCAGACAGGTAACTGTATTATGAAAGAATTTATTTAAAAAAATGATGATTGTTCGAAAAATATTTTTACTGAACCAAATTCTGAAAAATTTAGTATCTTTGAGTTACCGAAAGTGTTGGGATAAATTTTTGGAAACACGATATATCTCATATTTGGCTAAACCAAGCTCTGATCTAGTACCTAATCATATTTTATTCAAATCAAATAATACAATAGAAGATTATGGAATTCGTTATTTTCCGTTTTTTTTTTAAATTATAACTCATCGAAGTTGAAAACTGTTAACTAAATAATTCATTTATTCCTGAACGACTTTTAAAAGAATTTTTCAAAATTTATCCAAAGAGTGTGTTGATTTTAGTGATTTTTAAAAACGGACATACTTGGTAACAGATAGAGAATGCCAAATTTTGGAGTTTCAGGGCTTAGATTTGTTAGCAGTCCTTAATTTGTTTATTACATTAAAGGTTTAATGAAAAATTTGGTATCTATTATTGCTCTTTTTTTTTCTGATGTTTCAAATTCAGCGCCAAACAAAAAAAAAATCCAAGAATTTGACTTTTTGACTTGTTTCTACTACAGTTATGTCAAACATAAAAAAAACTGAACACCCAATGAGCAGCAAGTTGCCGACCACTGGATGAGGATCACTTCTTAAGTGAGAACCGTGAACTGCGGGAGCTTTGATCAACATGAAATTTTTGTAGATAATCATCGTTAATAAAATATTAAGTTAAAATATCTGAAAACTGTTTACTACGTTTGATACGCCTATAAAGTGAGTTACAAATATGCTTAATTTGGTTTTTATTAGGAGATTTTTTGTATTAGGTATTTGAAATGCAATTTTAAAATCATAAAACATCTGGTTTTTTGAAGGCTCACAAACAAACATCTCTCATGCTCAAATTTCAGCTTTTATGAGCAAATGGGTTATTTAATGAGAAAATTCAACTTTTTTCTTGGTTTAGTGTTATTTTTATGGGCAATTGATGATCATTTTTGGATATTGAAAAAAAAAAAAAACAAACCGTTATTTTCCATGAAAAAGCCACAAAAAAATGCTTAGAACCCTATCAAATGATTAAGTTTGAAGAAAAAAAAAAACATGGAAACAGTGCGAGAACTTAGGGAATCGCATGAAGGTTAAATTTCAATTGTTTTGGAGGCCAAAAATATTGAAAATGATTATAATATTTGCCCCTAAATGTATGCAGCAGCATTGTCCATCTTTTGAGTATATTTGTTTTTGAAAGAAAACGTTATAACATTCAATTGAGTCCAAACAAAAAATTACTATTTTCGATGTTTTGAGCCTTCTGTGCTTAATGGCATCAATACAATAAATTTGAAGATGTTGAGATACGTAAAAACCATAGCGATCAAAATTACCCCTAAACTCGAAATCTGGCTTTGTAACAAACATTTAACTATAACCACCAATGTCGTTTGAATTAACTGCAATCAATTATCATGTTTAATACTCTTCACCCCAGTAAGTGTTTTAAAGCTTTTAGGTATTACGAAAAAGCAATCATTCCCAAAATACTCAATAATGAATGAAAAAATTGATCAAAGTTTCCCCAAGTTTACGGTACTAAAAGAAATTGTGATTGGTTCACATTTCATTCTTCACTTTAACAGATTGGTTTTCTGTTTTCAGTGTACTTTCACATAAACCTGAAACGGTTTTTGAGATTTTCTTCTATGTCTCTCATTTTGCCTTGTCATGTTAATCTCACTCACTTCGCCGCATTAGATTCCTTCCATTTTGTTTCAACCGTCCGGCGAGGCACATGGACCAAACTTTGCTGAAATTGCTTTTGGTAGGTATGTGAAAATTATAAAAATTTTAATATTTAATGCACTGTTACTATAATGTATCGGCCTTATCGGTGAAAGGTGATGTCCTTTTTAGTAGGAACATCTAAAGATAATGAAAATTTTTATAGATGGATAGAAGGTTAGATGAAATAAAAGATGGTTAAAATGAGTGGGAAGAATGGTAAAACATGGTTGCAGAAATTTATTAGACTACTTTAAATTTGATTTAAAAATCGATTTCGTCTCTGTTTTGAATCTGATGCTTTGGGGTAATATTGATCAGTCTCTATTTTCGGTGGTATTAACGAGTTTTCTTGATCATAAAGAATACGAAACACCTTCATTATATTTACAAATGCTTGTTTATAAATTTAACCTATCTTTTTTACATTTTCTTTTAAAAACATTTTTAATCGAAAAAAGAACTATTATGGTGCATACATTTAGGGGCAAAAATTAAATTATTTGCTAACTAGTTCGAGCTACAAAATACAAATGAAATTTTACCTTCACACATTCCTGTAGGCCCTCTCATTATTTCCATTTTCATTTTTTCTTCAAATTTATCATTTGATAGGGTTCCTATCCATTTGTCCAATACGGGCTTACTATTGGAAATTTTTAAATTTAAAATTATTTTCACTAAATGACTAACAGCACTAAAGCAATACACATACAAAGAAAAAAAAGTAGTTCTTTCACATTCAACAACTCGTTTGCTGCTTAGAGGGCTGCATCAGAGATTCGGGAGAGTATTTCAATAATTCACACATATTATGATAACAAAAATCAGCTCAGATTCGAATAGAAAGTGAGATGAATTCAGATAAGAGAAACCAGTAGATATCTACTAGAAAAAATAACCTCGAAACCTTTTAGTACTCACTCTGTGACGTTCACTCCTCTTG
Source organism: Uranotaenia lowii (assembly GCF_029784155.1). Taxonomy (NCBI): domain Eukaryota; kingdom Metazoa; phylum Arthropoda; class Insecta; order Diptera; family Culicidae; genus Uranotaenia; species Uranotaenia lowii. Next base: position 174,988,799 of record NC_073691.1, read on the forward strand.
GTGATGATATCGTCTAAAATACAGGGATGAGTAAAATGCGGCTTTTGAGACTCCTTTTTTTTGAAATATTATTTCGTAATTTTTTAAAATCAATTTTTTTTTCAGCGTTACTTAAGATGTTAACTGAAATTCCTTTTTGCATTGCATATTATAAAGTAATGTTTTCTTCAATTTTAATTTGTCCTCGAAGCCCTGACCGCTCTTCCCTTTAAACGGTGAAAAATCTGTATTTTTTATTTGATATTCCGCATAAAACCGTTACATTAACATCATGGTCAATTTGAATTTTTTTCTCCAGAATTCATAAACTTCCTTTATTTAAATTGGATACCGACCACTGGGATAGGATTTATAGAGCTGTTCGTTTTTTGAAAATCTTATTAGATTTGTTAAGTGAATTGCAAATTTTCAAATGCAGTTATTAATTTTATTGTTGCCATGATTCTGTTATGTTTATTACAAAAGAAGCACCACAGACAACCGTTACTGACTTTATAGATCAAATCACAAAATTACAGTTACTGTTTTTGTCAAGAGCTTAAAATTTTTCTCCGCAGCTTTGATACTGAAGTCTTCCGGTTTGCCTTCCGATTTTCGTTTTGCTTTTTTGGCCAGCATTAATGGAATTCCGTCCCAAAACAGTCCCAAAATCAAACGGCTTGTTCACATTACCCGATCAGGAGAGCATATCAAAATAATAACTCAGACGTATCTCACCAAGATATTTATATTTGATTTAGTTATAATTAAGTATTCTAATTTTTCGATTTTAAGTTTCTCCAATCTGAATTATATCTTATTCTGATTGACAGACTTGAATGGGGTTGAGCTCATTTTCAATGATAAAGATTTTTTTCGGATGGCCCTAAAATAAAATGATTATATCATAATTTGATATACGTGCAACTTTTTATGAAACACGGACATCGAAGTCAACGGCCCAAACCGTGCACTAATATGTTTCACTCAACAAATACCAAATTGAATCTAATTTTCGGGAAATCAAAAATGGAGCATGGTTTTAGCATTTGATGTGGTTTATTTACATTCCACTAGAATTTTTCTCGAAGCACTCATATCTTGATAAGTTATAATTTTGATAGGTTTTGTTCTGTCCAATATCAAACTATGCTATCTGAATGAGATATAATCTTGAAAGGAGCGTATCTAAAATTGATATAATCTAGCTATGATCGCACAGATTTTTTGATATAATTTGAGATATTTTAACATCCTACGAGTACTGAATAATAACTCATTTAGATAGGAAAAAAATAGTATCAAAATATCTCATCTTGATATAATTTAGTTTTTCCCTCCTGATCGGGTAGGCACGCATGCCGAATTAGGAACATGAGGTTTGAAGTTTCATTCAATTCAACTTCATTGGTCGATTAAAAACTTTTGAGTTATTGTTGGTCATCAATGTGTTCAACATTGCTATCCAACTATGAGAAAACTTATACCGTTTAGTAGTGCGAATTCAAACAATTGATTTCTAAATTTTTTTACATTGATCACTGTTCATAGTAATTAATGGGATAATTGTGTTAAATAATGGAAAATTTTAAATTAATCTCAAATAAAACCATTCTCATAATATTACAAAATGGCCAATTTCGGTCTGAAATAATTTGCTTTCGATAATTTCAAAAAACTTTTTCTGGATCGTTAAATATTCAAGAAAAACTAATTTTAAAAATTTAAAAAAAAACATTAAACATCTTACCTTTTTCGGAACGAAAATAAGGTGGTAGAAAAGAAGCTGCTGTGCCACTTAACTTCACAGTAAGAATGGCGTAACGTAGGGCTGCCAGACGGCGGCAACGCTATTCAAACCGTCTCCTATGCTCTCAAGGCAAAAAAAGCTTAAATCTGAGGAAAAAAAAGCTTAAAAACGAGATTCACGAGCACATATTTAAAAGATGTTGGTCACACGATACATAGACAAAACGTGTAAAGTTGCCGCCGTCTGGCTGCTTAATGCTTTTTGGTATTATTAAGAGAGCTGATTGTATGCGAGTTTTGAAAAAAATATATATTTTACTATTTTTAAATTACATTTCTACTAGCAGAAAAATGTTCAAATACATACCAAATTTTGCCTATTTAGTACTCAAAAAAAAGGCTTTGAAATGTAGAGAACAGTTTTCAAAAATTCAAACAGTAGATTGAGTTATTGATGATAATAGGTGGTATGAAAAAAAACCTAACAATTGCTTTTGCTAAACCAAATCGAGCAGTCGGGTAGTCACCCGAAGCAATTGCCTCAGTTGCTATGAATAAATTTTGTTTTGACAGCTGTTTTCTCTGGCAGAATCTTTGACTTTTAGAACAAGCTAGTTTGGTATGAATAAAGCCCAAATCTGAAGCAATTGCTCGACAAATCTCCAGGCAATTGCTTTATTTACTAAGCATGCTCGGTAGAAGACTTTTCTAATGAAAAATTCTTTTACAACGTCATAAATTTATCAAATTGGCAATATTGCACTTCAAAACAATTTAAATAGGCATTTTCAACTTGGATAAATAAAAATAGAATTGAAAACCAATTGTTTTTCAAATTCTTGGCGTTTTATGGAATGTTTCGTCTTACATGAAATTGAACAAATCGAATTGCAAACATTCCAGATTACCGGGAATAATAGAAGAATTCCTGAACTTGGAATAACATTTTAATAACTTTTAACGATGTTTTTTAGTGTTAACAAAACAAACATTTTTTATTGATTTTAAATTAGCTAATTTTAATTGGCAAAAAAATTTGTTTTTCAGGTGAACTAACTATTTTTGCTTGCTAGACCAATTGGAATTGTCCTATCAACAAACGAACATTTTAACCTGCGCTTTTCAGAGCTTGTCATGCATTGAATAAAATTTTAATTTACTCAAGAAAACTACAGATTCTGCTTGTTGGATAGATCTATTTTTCAAAGCAAAATCTATGTTCCAAAGTTTTAGTACACATCCGCTAAGCAAATGTTTATTCATACCAAACTAAGCAAATGATTTAAGCTTTTCTTTTGCTTGATTTCGAGCTAAGTAAATGCCACCGAAGCAATTGCTAAACCTTATTCTTACCACTAAATGTGCAAAAATTTATAGTTGGTCAAAGTTTCTCCAATGATCAAAGTTACCCCGTTTTACGGTACTATGAAGTGGTAGATACAGATAGAGTTGCATCTAACACCACACATTAGTAGGCCAAGCGTGGTTCGCCCCAAAAGAGGAAAACACTTTTTTTTGTACATTTGCATTGCAAATTTTCCGCTTGTGGAGCAGACCACGCTTGGCCTACTAATGTGTAGTGGTAGATGCAACTCTTTCTGTTTCATCCACTTCATAGTAGTTTACCCGAGCTGAACAAAAATTTGATATGTGATGATAATGGTTCTAAATAAATTTTTCCCGCTCATTTTCACCATCTTTCATTTCTTCTTACTTCCTATCCATCTATAGAAATTTCATAATATTAAGATGTCCTTACTAAAAAGGACATCACCTTTCACCGATAAGGCTGATAAATTAAAGTAACAGTACATAAAATATTAAAATTTTCATATTTTTTCACACACCTACAATAAGCAATTTCAGCAAAGTTTGGTCCATGTACCTCGCCGAACGGTTAAAACAAAATGGAAGGAATCTAATGTAGCGAAGTGAGTGAGATTAACATGACAAAGCAAAATGAGAGACATAGAAGAAAATGCCACACTGCAACAGCCTTTTTTCAAATCATTCGAAGAACCAATGCTTCAGCAGCATGAAAACCACTCTGGTATATTTGCGTCTGATCAGATATACGAGGTGTCCGAGAGAAGACATCTGCTGCTCTCCCTTCTAGCCAAGAACACCCGCAATTTGTGAAAAAACATCGACGACATCAAGTATCATCTCTACGTCTAATTCTCAGCGGACTTCGATCTTTGCTTTCACAGTATGAGGTAACAGCGATTCTCGCTACTTTTTTTAACAATTCTTTATTTGAAACGGCTCATACCTTCAGGCTTTGAGGAGCCAAAATCGATTTCGGTTGTTTACAATTGTTTTCTTAACTTAACACTTTGTGAGTGGAGAAAGGAAGATAGAAAGGGAAATATGAAAATAAAAAAGAAATTACCTATAGACGAAGATCGATAGCTTTTAGAAAAAGGTAAATTGCGAACATGTAGTCCAAATCTAGCACAGCTAGTACATCTCTCACTGGAACATTAGGTGGTTTTCCTCGGGCCCTAAGGGAGTCTATTAAATTCGTTCTGGCGACAAGATGGACCTCACACGATCAAACAATATGCTCGATGTCATGGTAACCTTGGCCGCAACTACACAAATTGCTGCCAGCAATGTCAAAACGATAGAGTACCGCGTCTAAGGAACAATGATTGGACATGAGACGGGAAAATATACGAATAAAATCCCGACTTAGGTCCAACCTATTAAACCAGGGTTTGAGGCTTACCTTTGGGATAATCGAGTGGAGCCACCGACCCTTCTCATCCTCGTCCCATTTGCGCTGCCAGTTGACAAGAGAGTTCCCTCGTACCAAGAAGTAGAACTCGTTGAAGACGATTTCACGTGGATACGTGTCGCCTTCCGTCGCCCCCACCTTTGCCAGAGTCTGCCTTCTCATTGCCCACTATCGAGCAATGCGAGGGAACATTCTCGCTACTTGCAGGCATGTTGAGATCGATGGAGCATGGTCTCTCAAATAGTTGCCATCCAATGCATGGATCAAAACTGAGGCCAGATTATTGGCCATGCAGAACACACTGTATTTTTGAGCGCTGGTCCTCTATGTGAGTCACATCGGCAATGTCATCTTGGAAATCTGCAGTTTTCTCAAGTGTAGCATATGGAAAACTCCTAACATTGACCGTGGTTCCAGATTGGTCTGCTGGGATGTCAGTTGTATACAACACCAGTGATTTGAGCTCGAACTCCACCGTGATGTATTTGGCCGTAGTCGTGAGGTATGCTCTTTCCGAATACCGATCCGACCGCAGATCAGTATCGAAAGCACAGCATTTAGCTCTCAAAGCTTCCCTCTCTTCTGGCAACTGTGTGGCTCTGACCTTCACAGCAACCATGCACCATTTCCTCGAAACAGTCGATGGGACTGGCAGGACACTTTCGACTAGAGATGTACCGAATAGTGATATTTGGCGAACGGCTGAATATCGAATATGGACCTTTTCAACTATTCGGTCAAACGAATATTCAGCCAAATATTCTGTTAAGTTTTCAATAGAAATGCTTCTATTTCTACTGTTATTTCTAACAGAAATCTTCTATTTCTGCCATCTTAATGTCCCTCATGTTAAGTCGATTATACACAACCAGATGTATGAGATCTTTCTTAAGTAGAGGTCTCTTTCATTTTAATAATGTCACCATTAACTCACCATTAAACATCAGATGGCTTGTTGCTTCTATGACGTTAATCATAAAAGAGATTGGATTTCAGTGAAATCTGGAACAAAACATGTCAAACAGGTGTTAATTGTCCAGCACCAGTTAAAAAATTTGAGAAGTCTGTTTTTTTATAAATTTAAAAAAATATATTCGGCCTATTTGGCCGAATACCTAGCTCAACTATTCGGTGAGTCGAATATTCGGCTTAAAGGTTTTTTGGCGGTATTCGGCGCCGAATATTCGGTACATCTCCAATTTCGACGTACACATTCCCAAACTTTGCACCAACTTTAATGAGCTGCTGCGCCAAGTTCTTGAAACCTGGTCCATTGAGCGCGCCTAATGAACGCAGATCCAAGGCTTCCCATTTCACGAAAGCGTCCGTGATTTGGTCTTTGACGCGCAATGGTACTTCTCTGAGGCGTGTGGTTCGGGATCCTCTGCTTCGAGTATGTGCCTGTCGCGGTGGTGCTGGAACAGGTGTAGCTGGTTGACCTGAGCTTGATTCGTCTTCCGGAGTTCTTTCGTGCCCCCCTTCAACTTCAGGATCGCCACAAGAAGATGGAGTGTTGGAAGCAGAGTTTGCCTTGCCTGCCCTGCAACTTTTATAGTGGGGGTTCAGGTTTTACGTGCTGTTTCCCTTTCGGAACCGGAAAAGCGTTTGGCAGTTTACGCACTACACAAACCCCAAACTCCCTCTCGTGTTGCTCAAAAACACGTTCTTACAAATGGTCCATGCTTCGCATTTTCGCGCTCTTTCCTGATCGCATAGGATGTACTCTCCTGAGCTCACCCGAATGCGAACCGTAGGCGCTGTCGAGAGGTATGTTTGGCATTTTCAAAGGTGGTTGATGGTTTTAATAGAAAGCTCCGCATAGTTCTTCTTATTACGGGAAATCATTCTTCGTTCGAGGCATTGTTAATTGGAACAATCTTCCCACAAGTTTAAAATTAATTACAAGGAAATCAGAGTTCAAAAGATGTTTTCTGGAAGAATACATGGAGTAACAACGACATAGATAAAATTAGGAGCAGAAATGGAACGATTAGTTATAAGTAGATCCAACAGAATCAACCAAATTGTAACAACTTAAAAGATGTGTATCTTACGTTACATGAATAAATAAACAAATAATAATAATAATAAGTAGAAAGAGAGATTGATAAATTGTGAACTCAACAAATCAAATAAAAATAACAATTAAAATAAAAATTTCCTACTTTCTATTGGAATTCCAGTTATAAACCCGGAAAACTTTGTTAAGCCTTTGAACTTAGCAAAAATAATGTACCTTCATGTAGATGAGCAGAAAGAAGGTAAAGGTAATTACTTATACCGTATTTTTTTAAGCCGAGTGTTGCACTAGTGTTGCATTGGTGCTGTCATACTGTTTGTTTATTCGGACAGTGTTGCATTGGTTTTGACCTGGTGGAGCACTGCTTACGGACGGTGGCCCACGGTGTGAGTGAGTGAGGCAGCAATACACTGGCGACGATCTGTGTATGTTTTTGTCGGATTAAGTGCTCCACTGAACGAGGGGAGTTAACAAATACGGTATTAATTTATTAGCCTTATGGGTCGGAAGTGATGTCCTTTTTTGTAGGGAAATCTTAAGATAATGAAATTCTATAGACGGAAAGAAAATAAGAAGAAATGAATGATGGTACAAATGAGCGGGCAGAATGAAGTGGTAAATACAGATTGAGTCGCATCTGCCATCACATATTAGTGCGGTAACCGTGGTTCGCTCCACATGCCGAAAGCTATTTTGTATGTTCTTTCGCACTGCAAATTTTCCGTTTGTGGAGCAAACCACGCTTAGCCTACTAATGTGTAGTGGTAGATGCAACTCTATCTGTATCTTCCACTTCATAGTAGTTTACCCGAGCTGAACAAAAATTTGAAATGTGATGGTAATGCTTCTCAATACATTCTACCTGCTCATTTTCACCATATTTCTATTCTTACTAAAAAGGACATCACTTTTCACCGAAAAGGGGTAAGGGGTGAATCGAGACTGTTTTTGGATTGTTTATGTCTTTGGACTATAGATATCGTAATATTTCTGCTACATTATGTTAAGAGGACCTAAACAACAACATCTGGAATGTATGAAGATCAGTGTGTTGATTTTTTGCTTCGCAAATATATCATAAAAATTTCACCCATTAAGGCCAGGGTATTGTTTTATTATTATTTTGTCATTAGGCAGGAACAAACTTCAAATCCTTCTTTTGTCACTCTGAGTTGGAACATCGCGTGGGGGAGGGTTACTAAAAAAATATGCGAAAAACAATTAACTTTGAATAAATTGCACATCAGCTTGTATAGAACAAAATTGCATACTATATAACATCACAAACCAATAAATCAAGTAATTTTTCATCGACAAATTCATTTAAATTTAGATAGTATACAAATTGTAATACAACTCCCATTTTTTACTATTTGATTTTTTTTGGCTTGTAATCCTTCGGATAATTGATAAATTTTTCGAAATTTCCATATACTACTTCAAACTTTATTTATTTCCCCCCTCTGGGTTTTTTGAAAATTTAGAGGGGGATAAAATTGATATTTGTTCCTGCCATATATTCAAGAAAGTGTTGATGGTAGTGCCTACCTTCAGGGGCAAAAATTATCGATGGAGCTTGATTTCCAGCCAAAGTTGACAGCGAATATCTTTTGGGATAGACTTAAATATGAATTTTCTTCCGTTTGACATAATTTTTTCATTTATAGAGGATCCTAGGCACTAATATGTTCATATTATATTAATCTCAAGCAGGCCCGTGCGAAGGACTTTTCCATGGAGGAGGTTTCCAAAATTCAAATATCGCTAGAAATAATAAGAAAACAAAAAAAATGCAAAATGAATAAGAACATTTATTTCTAAACCATTTTCCTGCTTATGACCATCACAAATTCGCTAGTAGTACTTAGAAATTTGAAGTAACGTCAACTGGGGCAACATGCAACACTTTTCAACTTCAATTGCTTCTAAGAAACTCATGTCCACAAATAATTATACCCTTTATGCATCAAAAGTTTGAGGGTTAGTGGGACATTAAACTGACGTAGTCAGAAATATTATTGATTCCTTCAGTTATTTTTAAAAACCATGCGATTTTCACTATATTTAAAATAAAAGTGGTAACTTGCAACAAACTTTGATTTTAATGAGAAATCTAATGAAACCACATGTAAATGTAAAGTTTTGATGAATTTTTGATGCCATAAAAGCCATTTTGCATAAAATCAAGAATGGCAGTATTTTCTGGTTCTGTTGAAACTAATTTTTACATTTTTTCTGAACATAAGAATTGCATACATTTAGGGGTATTAAAAACTACAAGAAATTCTACGAGTTGAAAATAAATGTTTGGATGAATTAAATTGAAATGTTAACAAATGCGTGATACAAAACAATCCTATTCGAGTATATGGAAACAAGATTTAAAAGGTTTCTTTTTGATTTGCATTTTGTTGCATCATCCACTAGAGTGTCCATTTCCCGGCCATTTTAGCGTTCCCGGGAATCGGGAAATCTGACGATCCTTTTCCCGGGAATTCCCGGGATCCCGGGAAAAACTGAAGATCTTAACCCTCTACTGCGCACGAAAACTAATCAATATGGTATTTTTCAATATAAGGTAGTACCTAGTATTGCAAAACATTTCAAACTTTTTTAATGCTTAAAAAATTCATAAGCAAACCAAAGACCCAAAACAAAGTACTTTAACCGACAAACTGGTCTGATTCTAGCTGCAAAAATTTGAAATAATTGAGAAAGATTTCTCACTATCGATAGAAGTTAGTTAGCTAGACTTCAGGATGTTCATCAAATATCGTAAATTTTAGAAATCTATCCATTTCTTGCACAATATTTCATTTCTTTGCTAATGATTTTGTTACTGTAAACTGTATCCGAAACGAAAGTTCTAAATGATGAGTGTTGCAAAATATAACATTCAGATTCTTCCCGTAGCGTTTCATTATTGGAATTGTTTGGCTTTATAGATTCTTTGTCGTTTTTCTCTATTACACTTATTTTTCAGTTGGAAAAACCCTTTTCCGTCAAATTCAATGTATTAACCAGATTTGAGAAAAAAAAATTTAAGATAAACTGTCACATCACACTTCTGATCACACTGACATGATACTTAGAATAAAAATTCGTGACTGACGATTTTTTTTTGTCAAATTTTGCAGGTTCGCAATACCGATGGTAGGTGGTGTCAGCATTGCGAACCTGCAAAATTTGGCCTATTTCTTTTTAAGCTGGGTGGCTTCCTAACTGGGATAACATTTCTTTAAATCAATCGATGCGCACTCTGGAATCGATATTACTTACTGTAAGTATGGTCAGTGATAGAACTATCACTTTCCTTGCTAAATCTGATTATTTTTTCCAATTTAGATCGTGTAAATTTGTATTAATTTAGCACAATTTACGGGCTTCAGGAATTCCCGGGATTTTTTAAGCGTTTCCCGGGATTCGAGAATTCCCGAATTTTTCCAATTCCCGGGAATTCCCGACCGGGAAATTCCGGGTAAGACACTCTAATCATCCACCTGACAGGTAACTGAATTGTGAAAGTATTAATTTAAAAAAAAATCGTCTGAATCAAAGCAATCGAAAGATTCCTTTTAATTCAACCACGGTAAATGAAAAGTTCATATACCATATGAACTTTTCATTTACCGTGGTTGAGTTAAAAGGAATCTTTCGATTGCTTTGATTCAGTTGAATCATTCAACCAAGTAGGCTCACAACACAACAGTTTGAAAAATCATGATTTTTCGAAAAATATTTCTACACCAAAAGTGTTGGAATAGGATCAGGGCCGGATTAAGCCATCGGGGGGCCCGAGGCAATTTTTTTCGGGGGGCCCCTATGATTCGATTTTTTTTTTTCAAATGCTACCCAGAAAATACAAAACCTTTCAAACGTGTAAAAAAACTGGAGATGAGTGCAGTTAACTATCTCCAAAAAGCCATGTTGTCTGCGTAGAACATAGTTTCTGGTATCTTCAAATAAAAATTGGTAATCAATCACGTGCAAACATTGGGGAAGAGTTTAGAAATTTCTTAGAAATGAAAACTCTGATTTAAGCTGCAAAATGCAAAATTTAATTCGTATTTTTTAAACCCTTATTACCAACTAAAATGTTCTAATTAAAAAAAGACCGGATAGATGTTATAAATGATTTTCATATCATCACTGATCGTTTGGTTTGACTTAGTGACAATTAGGAAGTATCATAAAGATTTGAAACATAGAAAACAAAATTCAAAAAAAATAAACAAAATAATTAAATCCAGATTCCATAGAGATACAGATATAAGAGGTTAAGAATTCAAAACTTTAAATCACGTTATATTCAGAACCAAAATTCGGTGTTTCAAATCTAAATCATAATTTCAAATCAAGTTTTGATAAACAAAATATGAATTAAATTAAGAAAAAAATTGTATATGTTTATGTATATGTATATGTAGTTACAATCAGAGCAAAACCAGAAATTGCACAAAATGTTAATTTCAATTCTATGTCTTTGAAACACAAAAAAACCTTTTCCTGAGATGTTTTTGAATATGATTCTCATCAGATAAATTTTTTTTCAAAATTCAGAAAAATTATGACACTCAACTTCAGTAAAAGAAGAAACAACAAAAGACTTGAAAATCCCAATGAATTGAATCTGGAAAAAGATAAGATTAAGATCATAGAAATATTCATATTAAGAAAATCACTCAATGATACCAGCAACTCAACTATCAGATCGTTTTGATGATAACTTCAGAATGATCATTTGGAAAATGATATCCTGAATTCAGGATATTCTGTTCAGTTTGATTCAGTTTGAAATGTCAATACAAATTTCAAGTCTAAGACAGAAATTGGGATGGAAAATCAATAAAGAAACCCTGTACTGTTGATTGGTCTAATTTAAGCAATTACAGTTTTTTTTTTAATATTTTACTTTCAAAAATAGGGAGGAAAAAGGGTTTAGAATTTATAAACGAAAATTTCAATAATAATAATTGAAAGGCGAGAAGTTATTATAATACGCGGTATTAACCCGGATACTGCCCGGGTAAAATTCTGAAATGTTTATCATAAAGCGAAATTAGCTGCTATTTTAGTGCAGTAAACTATAACTTGGAAATTTAACGTAACAACAAACAATATTGTTGTGCAAGACGTTTGAATGTAATGAAAATGAGGAGATGTTTTTTTTCTTTTTTTTTACCTGTTTTGTACAGAATATCGTAACTGATATCTATATATATAAAAATGAATTTCTGTCTGTCTGTCTGTCTGTCTGTCTTTCTGTCTGTTCCCTATAGACTCAGAAACTACTGAACCGATTTACGTGAAACTTGACAGGTGGGGGTATTGGAGGCCAGGGAAGGTTCCTATTATGGTTTGGGACCCCTCCCCCTAACAGGAAGGGGGGGAGGGGCCTTTCAAACAAAAGACAATTTTTCGCATAACTCGAGAAATAATCAAGCAAATGGTATGAAATTTGGCATGGGGGGGTATTTGGGAACGGGGTATATTTCAATGAATTTAAGGTAGCCCCCTTCCCAGTGGGGTGATAGGAAGGGGGGAGGGGGGCTACCTTACAATTTTTCATATAACTCGAAAACTAATCAAGATATTGGATCCAAATTTGGCATGGGAAGGTATTTTGATACGAAAAATATTTCAATGATTATTTGAGACCCCTCCCTCTTTGCAGTTGCAAGGGGGAGGGGCCTCTTTCATATTTTTTACGTAACCCAAAAACTAATAAAGCAAATGGAACAAAATTTGGCATGGGAAGGTATTTGGATACGGAAATATTTCTATGATTATTTGAGACCCCTCCCTCTTTCCAGTAGGGAGGTATAAAGGGGGAGGGGCCCTCTTTTTAATTTTTTACATAATTCAAAAACAAATCAAGCAAATGGAATTAAATTTGGCATGGGCGGATATTTGGGAACGTGACATGTTCTAATGATTGTTTGAGACCCCTTTCTTCTTCCAGCGGGGAGAAAGGAAAGAGGAAGGGAAGTTTCATTTTTATTGCATAACTCAAGAACTACAACAGCAAATTGAACCAAATTTGGCATGAAACGATATTTGGGTACGAGAAATGCTTCTGTGAATATTTGGTATCCCTCACTCCTTCAAAATGGTTGATGAAAAGGGAGAGGAGAGGTCTCCCTTACCATTTTCAGTATAACTGGAGAGCTGATCGAGCAAATTGAACCATATTTGGCATGTGAGGGTATTTAGATATGAAAAATGTTTCTATTATAAATTGACGCCCCACCTTTTTTCAGCGGAAAGATATAAAGGGGAAAAAGAGGGCTTCCATACATATTTTTTTGCATAACTCGAGAATAAATAGAGCAAATGAAATAAAATATGGCATCAAAAAGTATTTGAGTACAAAAAATACTTTTATGAATATTACGTTCTCACCCCTCCATTCAATGGGGAGAACGGAAGGGGTGATGGTACTTCCTTTCAAGTTCAGTTCAAGTTCATAACTCAAGAATTTACAACGCAAATAAAATCAAATTTGGCATTCGATGGTATCCCAATAAAAATCATTTTGGTATGATTCTATGATTATCTGACACACCATCCTCCTTTCAGTGAGTAGGTACCTAGGAGGAGGGAGGTGAGCCCTATACAATTTTGTTAGAATAAGTTCTCAATTTATGAAGCCAACAAATGGAAACAAATATGGCATGGAAAGGAACTTGGTTTCGAGATATGTTTCTACGATTGTTATAGACCCTTACGCCTTACAGTGTAGAGAGAAGAAAGGAAGGGGTTCCATAAAAATTTTGTTGTAAAGCTTATAAACTTATCAACCAATGGAAAAATATTTGATACAAGAGGATTTTTGGGAACCAAAAAAATGGGTATGATTATTAAAGATCACAATCTTCATTCAGCAGGGAGGGGGGGTGGGGGAGGTGAGGGAAGAACCGGGGGGGGGGGACTCTCTTATCAGATTTTAGCATTAATCTAGAACATATCAAGCAAATACAACCATATTTTATAAGTTGGATTGTTTGCGTACGATTAATTTGAGACCCTCTTTTTTAGGGTGAAGCCTAATGAAACAGATTATAATTATCAGATCTTTAACACAAATTTATAGATCAACATTCAGAATATTAGTCTAAGTTATTTTTGTGTTGCAATTCGAAACTCCTGCTGCAGCTCTCATATTATAGCGGTTGCTTATTAATTATGTTATAACTTGATTTTAAATCATTCCAACAAAACAATAAAAATTTGAAAAAACTCTGAAAATATCATTCGATTTTGAAAGGTGTAGCAAAGCACACCGGGTCAGCTAGTGTTTCAATAAAAAATGACAATTTGAGGTGTTTTGCCTCATATTTTTCTTAGTTTTTTTTCGAATTCGGTTTTGTCTAGAAGATTTTGATATTCTCAGTTCGCAAAATGTGGGAGAGCTCCTTCACTGCTTACTCTAGGGAGCCCCCTTAACTTTTTTAAAGACAAAAACTAATCTAGATATTATTTCACAGGGGCTATTCAGTTTTCATATTCAAGTTGTCATCCAGATTGTCTAGTTTTGATTTCTTTTCATGGATTTGTAGTAGTATGAATAAAGTAATTTTAAAACTTTTTTTCCCTTGGGAGGCCCCCCTGAGCCGGGAGGCTCGGGGCAATTGCCCTTTTTGCCCCCCCCCCTTTAATCCGGCCTTGAATAGGATGATAAAAACAGAGAAATGTTTGTAGGTGATATCATTGAGCCAATCCCCCATACCGAAAAAAGTTTTTTTACGGCATTGCAGAATCTTAAAATTTGTAATTTTATTAATAGTTTTTTTTTAATTTTGAAGAAAAATTAAAAACTTCAAAATACTATCTTAAGATGTGAAAAGTTATGTCATCATCATTTTTTATTGATTAAAAGATAACTCGATTACGTTTTATAAAATCAAAAAGTGTATCAATGCTGTCGTATACAAATGTTGACGGAAGAGTAGTAGAAATTTGAAATCTATATTTGAACCACCAGAAAATAAATTTCAAAAAACACTTGAATTTAAGCTTAGGATATAAGAATACAGTAAATTTTTTTTTATATAATACTAGATTTAAAAAATAAATCCAATACAATTTCTAAAAAAAAAATCACGTGAGGTTAGATATTTAATCAGGAATAAAAACTGTTTATCAAAATGATAATAATTTTAAACTTTAATATTTATATTCCTTTTCATCATTTTCAATTGAAGGATTGATTAAAAATTTCTGCTTGAAATTTGAAAAATATTAATTCACGATTAGAAATGTGAATTCTCCATACCGAAGAAAATTATCATTCATTTTGAACTAAAGAGAACTTGTTCAAAACACATTGTTGACGATTTTTAATTTGACGAAATGAAGAAACGGTTAAATTATAATTTAAGAGTGCCAGTGGTCAAAGCCAAAATATCTTCAAATTCTTACAGTTATCAAAATACAAGGCAAAACATTGAATTTTTGATTTTTTTTTTTTGAGCAATCTTCCATATTTTATTCTGTTTTTCGATATCAATTATGCATTTTTTATCTCATATAAAATATTATTTTTCGTATTTTGAAAGAAATATCCAAAAAGTAGTTCCATGCCAGGCTGAATTTCATCAAATTGGTCATTAAAATATCTCAACAATCAAATCTGTAACAAACAAACTCAACAATATGGTTGGAAGAATAAGGAATTGTTGTCTTCATGAATATTGAAACTCTATTAAGCTACGTGAGAATTCGACTCCAAACTAGTTTTCTTACATTCATAAGAATCAATAACTGTTCAGATTTTGATAATTTTGTTTTTAGTCTGCTGTAATAATCTAAGAAATTTGAATTGATTTTCTGGCATGCAACGTCATCGTGTTTTTATCGTGTTCTTTGCTTTGGCATTTCGATATTTGAACTTTGAACTTTTTCAATTAATTCGTCTCTGGAGTTCTAACTTTTATTGTTCAAGAGATTTCGCAAATATCATTTCTTATTCCTTTGTCGTAATTTATCGAAATTTATCTCTGCCCTTGTAGTATCGCCAATAACTCTGGGAATTGTCTTGAATAATCAATTATAGTTACGTTATTTATGACCGTCGTACGATTACGTACTTCACGAACACTCCTGTAGAAATGACATCCGACGCAAGAGAGAGAGGATGAAACATTCGGCATTCTAGTGACAGACGCGAAGAGAGTAGCACGTTACTACAACTGGCTCCGAGGACGAGTGAAAAAACCCACGCGGAAAGCAGAAAATTATTATATTAGCGGAAAGAAATTACTGGTTATTGATTTCGGAGACGCCGAACATCATTTTAAGGTGAGTTAAAATTGTGATGTGAGGAAATATCGCGAATTCTAATTGTTTTGCGAACATCGCTTGTGAGGTACAAGCTGAAGAAAAGTTAAGACAACTGGGGCCCAAAGGGCAGAGCGCTAGCCCATGAGGTGTATTTTTTTTTTGCTGTTGCGAAAGTGAAAGCCGCCATTAACTGTGTGAATTGGCAGGAAAGTTCCTCGGAATTCCAAACATGTTTTCTTGTGCAAGGGTGGAAATTCTCATAGAGAAAATTAATTAAATATAAAATTTTCGTGTGTTGTGAATCTGACAGCGAGAATGAATTCTCCGGGTCAAATGGCAGGAAAAATAATCCTCCGGAAGAAGCATGACGGCGAGAAAAGTTTCTCCAGGGTCAATTGGCAGGAATTGTTCCTCCAGACGATTGAATGACAGCGAGATTTAGTTCTCCGGGGTCAGCTGGCAGGAAAGTGTTCCTCCTGATACGATACGATGGCGAGAATTCATTCTCCAGGATCAATTGGCGGAAAGATAATCCTCCAAACGTGTGACGGCGAGATCATTGTCTCCAGGGTCAACGGGCAGGAAAATTATTCCTCCTGATAAATGTTGGACGGCGAGAAACCATTCTCCAGGGTCCAGTGACTGAAAAATGTTCCTCATGATATCTAATGCCAACGAGATTGATTTCTCCAGGGCATATTGGTGGTATCAGGAAAAGGGTTGAATATAAATTATGAGTCGGTTCAATGAAGTTGGTCGAAACAGGTAGAAAAGATCACCTGTATTATTCCAATTGACTTTGATAGATTTTGACCTGCTTCATTTAACAACGACCTGATTAGTTTCGACCATAACATTGGTGCATTGAACATTTAACCGTTGCTTTTACCAGTAGAAACCAATTTCAACCTATACGATTAAACAAAGTTTATGTATAATAATGAGAACTCAATGAATGCCGTTATAGATGTTGAATTACATTTCTCAGAAAAAAACAAACTCAAGATAGGGACAGGTAGTAAAAACGATTATTCTTCAATTTACAGATGGAAGAATCCCGACCTGTGCCCCCGTTTCGT
The DNA here is from genome assembly GCF_029784155.1 of Uranotaenia lowii. Lineage (NCBI taxonomy): Eukaryota > Metazoa > Arthropoda > Insecta > Diptera > Culicidae > Uranotaenia > Uranotaenia lowii. The sequence continues at coordinate 175,005,648 of NC_073691.1, forward strand.
TGTAATCAAATTGAGTCAAGTAAGCTTGCCAAAGAATGGCGCTCCTGGAAGGAGTCTCTAGAGTGCTATTTTGCAGCCTATGGTATTGATGACCAGTATATGATGAAGGCCAAGCTCCTCCATTTGGGTTGACCAGCACTTCAGACCGTATTCAAAAATTTGAAAGACAGCGATCACATTCCTTTAGTCGCTGTTGTTCCCAAATGGTACGATGTCGCTGTTGAGAAGCTGGATGAATTCTTCGAACCACGTCATCAAAGTACTTCTGAGCGCCGTAAACTACGCCAAATGACTCAAAAGACGGGCGAGCGATTCGCAGACTTTATAATTCGTCTAAAGCAACAGATTGTGGAATGCGAGTTCGAGAAATACGGTTCAGAAGTCAGTCAAATTTTGAGTGAAATATATTTGACTGACGCAATCGTTGAAGGATGTTCATCTAACGAAGTCCGACGTCGTATTCTGTTGAAAGACCTACCTTTCGACGAAATTGAGGCACTAGGTATCGCCCAGGAAAGTGTGGAACACCAAATGGAAGCAATCTCGGCACCAACTGGAAATATCAACCGTATTGGACAGTCTTTGCGTCAAAGAAGAGACAATCATGCTTATCCCAGGAAAAGTTTCTCAGAACGAGCAGGTTTCCAAAGACCAAATTTGGATTCCTCCAGAAAGGTCGCATTCGAAAGACGTGCTACAATTGTGGTGGGCCAGGACACTTTGCCTCCTCCAGGATCTGTCCCGCTAGGGGAAAAATGTGTCCGTATTGTAAGATTTACGGTCACGTGGAGGAGAAATGCCGCAAGAAGAAAAATGACCAAGGCTCCGGAAATCAGTCTGGAAAGAATCTCAACAATATTCAACTGATTGCAAATGCTGTTCCTTTGGATCCTCCCAAGAACGAGGCCGTCGAAGAGAATAGCCAGGCGAAGGTGTATTACGCCTTTTATTCCGGGAATGAGTCAAACGTTATCGCGTGTTTGGTTGGAGGTGTCAAAGTCGAATTACTTGTCGATTCCGGCGCTGACGCTAATCTGATTACTGGCAAAATGTGGTCCAAATTGAAACAGGACGGCATACAAATCATTTCTTCTACCAAAGGCTGCTCACGAATTTTAAAGGCATACGGAAGCGATGAACCTTTACCTATTTTGGGATCGTTTGTGGCAGACATTGAAGTTGGTAAGAGAAAGATTAGAAGCGAGTTTTTGGTCGTCGAGAATGGCCAAAAGTGTCTGCTAGGGGATAAATCAGCCAAAGCCCTTGGGGTGTGGAAGGTCGGGTTTAATGTTAATACTGTACAAGGATCTCAACCATTCGCAAAGATTAAAGGAATACAGGCAACAATTCGTATGGACCCTAACATAACACCAGTGTTCCAGCCCATGAGAAGAATTCCGTTGCCGTTGGAAGAGTCGGTTCATCGTAAATTAGATGAGATGATGAAACGCGATATAATCGAAATCAAAACTGGACCAACCAGCTGGGTTTCACCTCTAGTAATTGTAGGTAAAGCAGATGGTCAGCTTCGACTATGCTTGGACCTACGTCGCGTAAACGAAGCTGTACAACGCGAACATCACCCTATGCCACTTGTGGATGACTACCTAGCACGCCTGGGAAAAGGGCGTATTTGGAGCAAGCTGGACATTCGAGATGCCTTTCTCCAAATTGAGCTTGCCGAAGATTCAAGAGATGTGACAACGTTTATCACTAACCAGGGCTTGTATCGTTTTAAACGCCTCCCGGTCGGACTTGTCACGGCACCGGAACTTTTTCAAAAGGCGATGGATCAGATCTTAACCGGATGTGTCGGGGCATTCTGGTATCTGGACGATGTCATCGTAGAAGGGAAGAACTTGCAGGAACACGATGAACGTCTTGATGAGGTAAAATGAATATTTAATCTTACAGTTACAGTGACTTTGTATTTAAAGAGAGAAAAATAAATAAAATGAATTCATTATCTAAAGTTGATCATTTGTTTTATAGATCATTTATCGGTTCAAAAAGCAAGGAGTGGAACTCAATTGGGAAAAGTGCCTGCTGCGGGTTACGGAACTTGATTTCTTGGGGCACAAGATTTCACCGCTTGGAATAAGGCCGAGTGATACGAAAATTCAAGCATTACTTTCCTTTCGTGAACCACAAAATGAGGCAGAAACTCGCAGCTTCTTAGGTTTAGCTAATTATATGAACAAATTCATACCTGGTTTGTCAACAATCGATGAACCATTGCGCAACCTCTTGAAAAAAGATGTGGTTTTCACTTGGGAAGAAGCTCATAGACAAGCATTTCATAAGATCAAAACTTGCATGACCAACGTTTGTACGCTAGGGTTTTATCGAATTCAAGATCGAACTGCCCTTATGGCTGATGCGAGTCCAAGTGGTCTTGGTGCAATGTTGATCCAATACAACAACGACAACGAACACCGAGTCATTAGTTTCGCCTCAAAGTCACTGACGGAAACAGAAAGAAGATACTGTCAGACAGAGAAGGAGGCATTAGCGATAGTGTGGAGCGTCGAACGCTTCCAGTACTACCTACTTGGGAAAAAGTTCGAAATTTTGTCAGACTGCAAAGCGTTAGAATTTCTGTTCACTCCACGTTCAAAGCCCTGTGCACGTATCGAACGTTGGGTGTTACGCCTACAAACCTTCGACTATCAGGTAAGGCACATTGCTGGGGTAGACAACATAGCGGACGCTTTGTCACGTCTTTCAGTTCTCGATGCTAAACCATTTGATAGCTCTGAGGAATTGTTCATTCACATGGTAGCAAACACAGCGGTCCAGTCGATGGCTTTGTCATGGGAAGATATACGTATAGCATCACAGAACGACTCTGAAATCACCAACATCATACAATGTTTAATCGATAATTCAATTGATAAGATTCCCTTGGAGTATAAAATTCTCTTTCAAGAGCTATGTCATGTTGATGGAGTTCTATTACGTGGTGACAGAATTATCTGTTCGATGCACACGGAAAAAATACTGCACGAATATAGTGGCGCTATCTGGTCCTGAGGAAGAAAAGCAGTCTACTGATTTCGCGACGTTTTACCACTGGGGCATGCTGTCAGACCAAAGGCGTTAGCAGCAGTGGGCTGCGAGGAAAACTATAAAGAACAATTTCCGCTCTTTTCTGCAGGCCTACAGTATAAAAGGCCCTGTAGGAAAACGCGTGGCCTCTTTTTCCGACGGTGGCGGCGGAGCAGTAAACAACAACAAACCAGCAGAGCATATCATAGAAGAAATTAGTGGTGAAAATTAAAATAGAAATCTGTAAATAGTTGTAAATAAATAAGTAAATAGAATATAAACTTAAATGTAGTGCAAGAAATAAATGTGGTGAACGTAAAAATAGAGAAGAATAAACTTACCTGTGACTTCAACCGAACCTGGGACTTACCTGTTTACTTACCTGGAAAGGAAGGAAAATTAGACGAACCTGAAAAGAAATTTGAAAGGAGAGGAAAACCAACGGCGAATAAAAGGTACTTCCGGTCATGGTCCTTCGAACCGGATGCCCGTCGAACTCAGGCATTGAAGGCGTCGAAGGCATTGAAATTGCCTCGAGAAGGTAATTAATATTCCAACCACCTCTATTTTGGTACGTTTTGTGCTCCGCTGGGAATTTATCTTGCAGATTAACGCACGTGCATGATGGCTACGGAACGACGTATCAAGTCGCTCAAAATGCGACTTCGAAGTATCGAGACGTCGTTCAACCTGATCAAAGTCTTCGTTGAAAACTTCGACGAAGAAACTCAGTCGATGGAAGTTCCCGTTCGGCTGGAGAACCTGGCCGTGTTGTGGGTGGACTTCGGCAAAACGCAAGCCGAGCTCGAAGCAGCTGATGTTGAAGACAATGCGGTGATGGAGCATCAGCTAAAGCAGCGGGCCCAGTTCGAGACGGACTACTACCGGGTGAAGGGTTTCTTGCTGTCCGTGAATAAAAGTACATCGCCTCAGAGCTCCCAATCTTGTCACTCCGGTGCGCATTTCCCTACTTCTTCGCAAATTCGGCTCCCAGATGTGAAACTTCCTGTTTTTAATGGCGCTCTCGAAAATTGGTTGAATTTCCATGATTTATTTATTTCGTTGGTGCATTCGTCGACTGAATTGTCCAATATTCAGAAGTTTTATTATTTGCGTTCATCATTAGCGGGGGATGCTTTAAAGCTGGTACAAACGATTGCGATTAGCGCCAATAATTACCCAGTTGCGTGGAACTTGCTGATAGATCACTTCCAAAATCCTGCACGTTTGAAACAAGCCTATGTCGACTCCCTTTTTGAGTTTGCTCCGTTGAAAAAGGAATCTGCAAGTGATCTTCATTCTCTGGTGGAACGATTCGAAGCTAATGTCCGCATCTTGAAGCAGCTGGGAGAGAGAACCGAGTTTTGGGACGTATTGCTGATTCGTATGCTCAGTATTCGTCTTGACCCCACTACACGAAGGGATTGGGAAGAATTTTCGTCGACTCATGAGGCAGCTACCTTCCCAGATCTGGTCAGCTTTCTTCAGCGGAGGGTCACCGTTTTGCAGAGTGTGAGCAACGTTCAACTGGATACTTCCTCTTCTTCGGCACCCAAAAAACCGGTTCATCGATCAGCAATCATCAGCAATGGAGCTACTCAATTCTCACCACGCCAATGTTTCGCCTGCTCTGAACACCATCCACTTTATCTATGCCAGACGTTCGCCAAGATGACCATCGAAGATAAAGACAAACTAGTACGCCGTCAACAACTCTGTCGGAACTGCCTACGTAAGGGACATCAATCGAGAAGTTGTCAATCCAAGAACTGCTGTCGAAAATGCCGAGGGCGCCACCATAGTCAACTATGCAGCACAGGTACCAGCCAGGGTGAATCCAGCAAGCCGAGACCGGAGGGCAATACATCCAGGGATTCTAACCCTACCAGCGAAGAAGTGTCATCATTATCTGCAGCAGTCGGGAAACTTCCCAAGAAGGGTCACCCTAACAAGGTGCTTCTAGCAACGGCCGTGATCAAACTGACGGATGATTACGGCAATACTCACTTCGCCAGAGCGCTCCTCGACTCGGGTAGCGAATGTAACTTCATCACCGAGTCATTTGCGCAAAAACTCAAAGTTCGTCGCACGAAAGTTCATCTGTCAATCTCCGGAATTGGTCAGTCATCCATTCAATCTCGCTCCAAGCTTCGCACCACCATTCACTCTCGAGTTACCGGATTTTCGACCATCGTAGAGCTCCTCGTACTGCCAAAACTCACTCTTAATCTGCCATCCGCCACTCTAGATATTTCTAATTGGAACCTTACGAAAGAAATTGAACTCGCAGATCCTAACTTTTACCAAACCAACCCTATCGACATCGTCCTTGGTGCAGAAATATTCTTCGATCTTTTCAAACCGCCTGGCAGAATTCCACTTGGAGATTCACTGCCTGTTCTTGTGAATTCTGTTCTGGGATGGGTTGTTTCTGGGAAAGTTAACAACTCCACTGCTACCAGCTCCGTTATCGCCAATCTTGCAACCGTCGCAGATATTTATCGCCTCATGCAACGATTCTGGATCATCGAAGAAACAGATTCAGCTCCCTGTATGTCGGTGGAAGAAGCCGCCTGCGAAAAGCACTTTTCGCAGAACGTTCAACGCACCTCAGAGGGTCGATACATCGTTCGATTGCCGTTCAAGGAACCTGTTTCCAGCGTAGGCGACAATCGCAGCATCGCACAGCGTCGATTCCGGATGGTCGAGTCTCCCTTGCAACGAGACACCAATCTACAGGCTCAGTATCACGACTTCATGGCCGAATACGTCACCTTAGGGCACATGCAGCGAGTAGACACTTCTACTCCACCTACCCAGCAGTATTACCTTCCTCATCATGCGGTGATTCGCGAAGATAGCTCGACTACCAAGGTGCGAGTCGTCTTCGATGCTTCGTGCAAGTCAGGATCTGGCAAATCTCTCAACGACGTGCTCATGGTCGGGGCAGTCATCCAAGACGACCTTCGTTCCATCATCCTGAGAACCAGAATCAATCCCGTTTTGCTCATCGCCGACATCCAAAAAATGTACCGTCAAATCCTGGTCGACGAACGAGACACTCCTCTCCAGCGGATTCTTTGGCGAAGTTCACCGGACGAGCCTCTCAGCACGTTTGAGCTGAAAACGGTCACCTACGGCACAGCGAGTGCACCATTCCTGGCCACCAGAACCCTACAACAATTGGCAGACGACGAAAAAGCGGATTTTCCTATGGGCGCGGCGATTCTGAAGAGAGATGTGTACGTAGACGACCTGGTTACCAGCGGAAGGACTCCTGAAGAACTGGCGGAGGTGCGGAATCAACTTGACCAATTGTGCCGTCGAGGAGGTTTTGAATTCCGGAAATTTGCGTCGAATATCGAATCCGTTCTTGATGGCATTCCTTCCGAACGACGTGCACTTCATTCATCAGTCGAGCTCGCAGCTGATCAGACCATCAAAACCTTGGGGTTGCACTGGGAACCAGCTTCGGATCACTTCCGGTTTCAAATTCGGTTACCTGAACACTCTCGAGACGTGGTTCTCTGCAAAAGGTTGGCCCTCTCACAAATCGCCCAGCTGTTCGACCCGTTGGGATTGGTAGGCCCTGTCATCGTTACTGCGAAAATGTTTATGCAGACTCTGTGCAGTCTGAACTCCGACGACGGCAAGCCATGGGGATGGGATCAACCCCTACCACCATCTCTGACCACGTATTGGCAAAACTACTATGCGCAATTACCTGTCCTTGATCAGCTTCGAATCCCACGATGCGTCGTGCTTCCCGAATTTGAATCCATACAGCTACACCTGTTTTCTGACGCTTCAGAAAACGCCTACGGGGCCTGTGCCTACTTCCGATCAAAGGACTCATCAGGTTGTATTTCCGTCGGCCTTCTCACGGCCAAATCCAAAGTCGCTCCTTTGAAAAAACGCAGCATTCCCCGGCTTGAACTTTGTGGGGCTCTCGAGGCAGCCCAATTGTACCAGAAAATCTCCTCAACCTTCGGAAGGAAGTTCGAAACATTCTTCTGGGTCGACTCAACCACGGTGCTCGCCTGGCTGAAGGCGACTCCCTCAGTTTGGACAACTTTCGTGGCCAATCGGGTTTCAAAAATCCAGCTTGCAACAGTCGGCGCTTCCTGGAATCACGTAGCTGGTCAAGAGAACCCTGCTGACCATCTGTTTCGAGGAATTGACGCCAAAACGCTGATCTCCTGCAAACTGTGGTGGAATGGACCAAATTGGCTTCGGTCCGATGACTTTTTGCAGCTGACATCGCCATCAAGCACCTCCTACGAGACCCATCTAGAGTTCCGCACATCCAAACCGGTCGGCCTAACAGCCTCAGCAGACAGTTCCTTCATCGACACCTTTGTTGGCCGATTCTCGAAATACCAAACCATGCTACGCGTCACAGCATTCTGCCTCAGGTTGTCACGCAAGTCTCGAAGCGCAGAAGCCAGAAAAAGAACGTTCCTCTCAGCGACGGAAATTCGCGATGCCGAGAATGCTCTCATACGATTGGTGCAAGCTCAAGAATTCTCCGAGCACGTAGCAGCCCTGCAAGCATCGAAGCCAGCTCCAATCAGGTCCCAACTCCGATGGTTTACGCCGTTCCTGGATGCAGATCGCCTGATGCGTGTTGGAGGACGAATCGACAGATCAGCTCTAAATTACGACGCCAAGCACCAAATTCTTCTTCCGTACAATCATCGATTCTCCGCCCTGTTAGTGGAGTGCTTACACGAAAGGCATTTGCACGCAGCACCTCAATTGCTGCTTGGAATCATTCGATTACGGTACTGGATCACAGGGGCCAGAAAGCTGGCCAAAACAGTAGTTCATCGCTGCATAATATGCGTCCGAGCTCGCCCTAAATTGGTTGAACAATTTATGGCAGAGCTACCAAAGGAACGCGTCGTTGCTGCCCGACCATTTTCGGTTTCCGGTGTCGATTATTGGGGCCCGATCCTGCTCAAACCTCCCCATCGTCGATCAGCCCCAATCAAGGCATTTGTAGCGGTGTTCGTCTGCTTTACTACGAAGGCTGTGCATATCGAACTCGTTTTCGATTTGACGACAGCCAAATTCATCCAGGCTCTTCGTCGCTTCGTGTCTCGCCGAGGGCCACCATCAGACATCTACAGCGACAACGGGAGAAACTTTCTTGGTGCCAGCAATGAATTGCGAAAACTTCTGCGCTCGTCCGACCACGCACAAGGAGTTGCTGCCGAATGCTCCGATTCCAACATCAGGTGGCATTTTAATCCGCCACGAGCATCTCATTTCGGCGGATTATGGGAATCCGCAATAAATTCCGCCCAAAAACATTTCCTTCGAGTCGTCCGTGATCGTCCGTTGGCCTACGACGATATGGACACATTATTGTGCCAGATAGAGTGCTGCCTCAACTCTCGCCCGATTACTCCACTGAGCGACGATCCGACGGATTTCGAGCCGCTTACTCTAGGGCATTTTCTAGTGGGCACCTCCCTAAAATCCGTTCCAGATGACAACTACAACGACATCCCATCGAATTATCTTCGGAAGTGGCAGCAAACCCAAAAGCTGTTGCAGGACATCTGGCGTCGATGGCACCTAGAATATTTGTCATCATTAGCACAAAGATCTAAGTGGCACAACTCACCTGTGATACTCAAAGAAAATCAGCTCGTTCTTCTGAAGGAGGATGGAACTCCACCAATTCGCTGGCCCACAGCCAGAATCACCAAATTACATCCAGGGACTGATGGCATCACGAGAGTCGTCACTCTGCAGACCCCGAAAGGCTCTTGTACCCGTCCGGTGGCAAAAGTTTGCCTTTTGCCGATTGCATCATCGTCGGAGGAAATAAAAACACCGCCCACCGCTGATCAATAAGCAGCAGACAAAATTTGCTGCACCTCGTCAACTGCAACCATTCTCCGTTTCTGCTACAATCATCACATCACATCACACTTCACATCAGATCGGCGCTGAACTTGTTTCCTGTGGCCGATTGCATCACCACCGGAGAATCAAAACCACTACCGGCGTTGACCAATCAGCTACAGAAACAGATTGTCATCACACGGCCAAAACACTTCTTAACACTTCCGGCGGGTCCAGTATTGATGAACCATACAAGGCACTTTATTCTTTTGGATCAGGTGAGTTCCTGTCCAAAGCTTTTCTATCACTCGAAGGGGTCTACCGGGTCTATTTTTGCAGGCACCAAATCCTCCGTGAAAAAAAAAATAAAACCCATATCATGCAGCCACGATCCAGACCAGTCGAATGTCCCGCATCCATCGTTCGTTCAAGGCCTAATATTTGCTTGGATCAGGCACTTTCCAATCGACCGGGAAATAAAAACAAACAGCAGCCAAGCTTCAACCAGGTTTCAACGTCGAATGGTCCAGCTCAATCAATTTTCAATTTTCAAGGCCCTATTTTCACCTGGGCCAGGTGAGTCCCTGTCCAAAGATCCTATATTCCTCTTGGAAGTGCTACCGGGTCTTCAATTTCAGGAACTAACGAGACGAAAACACGACACCGACCGACGAACGAATCCACAACAGCGACCGACGAACGAATCCACAACCGCGACCGACGAGACGAATGACAACAAAACTGCGACCGACGAAATGAAAACGCGAGGTGCCGGCTCAAAAGTCAAAAGTAAACAACACCTTCACGCTGCGGGGGAAATAATCATCGGTGCCCGAGTTTTCAACCAATTGGATGCTGTCAGAAATGGGTATTTCTGAAGGGGCCAGTATGTTCGATGCACACGGAAAAAATACTGCACGAATATAGTGGCGCTATCTGGTCCTGAGGAAGAAAAGCAGTCTACTGATTTCGCGACGTTTTACCACTGGGGCATGCTGTCAGACCAAAGGCGTTAGCAGCAGTGGGCTGCGAGGAAAACTATAAAGAACAATTTCCGCTCTTTTCTGCAGGCCTACAGTATAAAAGGCCCTGTAGGAAAACGCGTGGCCTCTTTTTCCGACGGTGGCGGCGGAGCAGTAAACAACAACAAACCAGCAGAGCATATCATAGAAGAAATTAATGGTGAAAATTAAAATAGAAATCTGTAAATAGTTGTAAATAAATAAGTAAATAGAATATAAACTTAAATGTAGTGCAAGAAATAAATGTGGTGAACGTAAAAATAGAGAAGAATAAACTTACCTGTGACTTCAACCGAACCTGGGACTTACCTGTTTACTTACCTGGAAAGGAAGGAAAATTAGACGAACCTGAAAAGAAATTTGAAAGGAGAGGAAAACCAACGGCGAATAAAAGGTACTTCCGTTCATTATCATACCACAGACACTAAGAGACAAGGTCATGACTACAGGGCATGAAGGGCACCCAGGAATTTCCATGATGAAACAATTTATGAGATCTTATGTCTGGTGGCCAAAAATGGACATGGCTATCGAGAAATATGTGCGGAACTGCAGAGGGTGCACACTTGTTTCGGCACCAGATCCCCCAGAGCCCTTGCAACGAAGCCAGCTTCCGTCATTTCCATGGCAAATTGTTGCCCTTGATTTCCTTGGGCCTTTACCAGAGGGACAACACCTTTTGGTTGTTATTGATTGTTATTCCCGATTCATGGAAATTTGTGAAATGGAGTCTACAACAGCTGTAGACGTCTCGCGTGAACTAGCCGTTATGTTCAGCAGATATGGTGTTCCTCATGCCATCAAAGCAGACAATGCACCTCAGTTGAGTGGGCAGTGCGGAGATTTTAAAGAATTTTGTCAAACACATGGTGTTCAAATCTGGAATACAATTCCATACTGGCCGCAATCCAACGGAGAAGTCGAGAGGCAAAACCGTTCAATATTAAAACGTCTCAAGATATCCCAAGAACTTGGCAAAGACTGGAGAGCTGAGTTGCGAAAATACTTGCTTACCTATCATGCAACTCGTCATCCTACTACTGGAAAATCACCAGGGGAGCTGATGTTCGGTCGAAGAATGAATACTACGCTTCCAACGATTTCAATTTTTTCTGAAGATGAAGCGGTACGTGAACAGGATGCGGTAGTAAAACAAAAAGGCAAAGAATATGCTGATCACAAGAGGAGAGCCAAGGACAGTGGCATTGAAGTTAATGATCATGTGCTTGTAAAACGGATGAGGAAGAATAACAAATTACAAACTGAGTTTTCAAATGAAGAGTTTATCGTTCGCGACAAAGCTGGGACCGACACCCTCATTGAATCCACCGTTACAGGAAAGAAATACTCTCGAAGCTCTGCACATTTGAAAAAGCTCAACATTGAGAAACCGGATAGTGAAACACAGAATCTCGAAACATTGGTTCCGGTAGAGTCGTCAACAAGTCTACCATCGGTTGGTGTTGATCAGTCTGAGAAGGATACTAAAGTTGAAGATGAGATAACCACTAACGAAGAGCTTAAGGAAGTAAAGAAAAGAACAAGAGTACCACCAACAAAGTTTAAAGACTATGTATCGTTTGAATAAAGTTTTGAAGGTTAGCTTTCATACCTAATCAACCGATTCGTAAACTATTTCTTACCTGAATATCTAATAATAAAAACTCATTATCAATCGTTGTTTTATTAAACTTAAGGAGGGGTTGTAGTATCGCCAATAACTCTGGGAATTGTCTTGAATAATTAATTATAGTTACGTTATTTATGACCGTCGTACGATTACGTACTTCACGAACACTCCTGTAGAAATGACATCCGACGCAAGAGAGAGAGGATGAAACATTCGGCATTCTAGTGACAGACGCGAAGAGAGTAGCACGTTACTACAGCCCTTATAACAATAGTTTTTCTGCTTGTGACGCTTAGGCTGAGAAAACGTCAACATTCTAGACAGTTATCGTTTGTGATGCTTGCGATGAGATTGATGAACATCACAAAAAAGGGAAAATCTCACTCACGATAATCTCAATCTCATGAGATTTCGCAACGTTGTTCTAAATGCTTGATTTAATAATCGGTTTTAAATAGATTCAATATCAGTTCCCATTTTTCATGTAGGTTGGTTTGTTTATCAGTTATCGAAGATTAATTTTAAAATTTTCAATGTTTTAACATTTGATTCGTATTAAAGTTACCCCGTGTTTTAAATGCGAGATTTTGGCAAATCCTGAGGGTCTTCTTCACATCTTATTAGGTCAAGACATGATCTTATATATAAAAATGGAGGCGTTTTCTTTGTAACAACATCACGTATGAATGGTCGGTCGGAATGAAGTGAAATTTGGTATCCGAGGGTTTTTTGGGTCAGAGATGGTTTGTATAATAGTTTCAAGAATCTCACTTTTGATGAAAGGGGGGTCAGCTAGTTGTGTATAAAATTTGATCAAATTTTCTTGAAAAATATTCGCATGGTATAGTATTTTACATTGATTTTAACTTGTTCTCCTCTGTTCCAGAACTGCTTGGTTTATTTTAAATGCAATAAACCATCTTATTTTGGCAATTCTCATTTTGAAAAGGGAAAAGCTATTTTTTGCCAAAATAATGCAATTCGTTTCTTCAGGAAGTAGCAGAGGTCGTTGATACATTGTTTCTTTTTTTTTTTGTAAAAACTTTTTTGAGCGCCGATTTCGATGTAAATAACTCGAAAATGGGCGGGCAATCATCATTTTAAATTGATTTTTTATGTGACCCTTCATTTCGAGGTTGGGTGGGTTTCCTACTTCTTTATGTATACATTTTTTTTTTTCAAAAGGCGTGGGTAATCCTTTGAGAAACAAATAATCTTGTATTGTGGAAAAGTCAGTTCAAAATTTATGAAGCTGCCTGTAATTATACGATGATTTTGTTTGAGGGCTCTCCTACCCTCAAGAAGGAGGGGCTTTTAACTTTCATACGAACCATCCTAAACTGAACCTCGAATTCCAAATTTCAAGTCAAATCAATCGTTTGTGACACCATCACTTCGAAAGGGGTGGTCAGAAGTACGTGAAATTTGCTACTCGAAGGTTTGTTGGGTCGGAGATGGTTTGTATAATTATTCCAAGTGCCTCACATTATAAGGAAGGCATAACTTAAACGATTCCAGTTGAATTTTATAAAAATGTACTCAAAAGCACGATGGGCAAAAAAGTTTATAAGTTTTGAAGAATGACTCTTAAAAGGAAGGGGGGGGGGGGGGGGGGCTCTCATTCAAAATAATTCAAACCATTGGTATGCACGCAAGTTTCGACATGGCATTTATTCAAGGGAGGGCACCCTTTCGCTTTCAAAACTCATTTAATTTGTATGTGAGTTTCTTGAAATTTGGAACACATGCCCATTTTGACAACACAGAACGATTTGTTGTATTAGTGATCAATCGCACAATTCTGAATTTTTTTTTTTTTTTAAAACGAACACAAACACATACAGGATCTCAATGAAACATGATGTTTCCTCGAAGAGATTCCTCTTTTTCTTAACTCTAAGCGTATATCTTTCGAGGATATGATGGTTAGCATCTTACAAATGCTAAAGCCACCAACCCACCGAAAGTGTACTATGTATGCCGTGACCGGGGTTCGATCTCACACCCCCTGGCTTAGAAGACTTGAAGGCTGTTCTCTACGCCAAGGGCGGCGGCAAATTCTAATATTTATTTGAAAACTAGCCAAACTAATTTTATAAGTTTCATTTATGATTTCTTATTTAATTCTTTTTATCAAGAGCTGAAAGATTTCAATTTTTAAGCCATTTAATGCAAGAAATTTTTAAAATTGCCAAATGAAATTCTCATATGCATTATTTTTTTAATTTGATTCTCTGCATTGAAGCTTTAATGAAAAATTTGGTAGCTTTAATGATTTCAAACTGATGTTTCAAATTTAGCGCCAGACGAAAAAAAAGAATAAAAACCTTTAAAAAAATCATAGAATCTGACTTTTTGATTTTTTCAACAGCGATGTCATAAAAAACCTCAAACCCAATGAGCAAGAGGTTGCCGACCACTGGGTGAGGATCACTTCTAGAGTGTGTACTAAAACAAAATTCTGATTGGTTCACTTCTCATTCTTCACTTTAATGGATCGGTTTGTACACTCACGTAAACCTGAAACGGTTTTTGAGAAATTTTCCCAAGACTCTCGTTTAGCCTTGTCATGTTCCTTCCATTTTGTTTCAACCGTCCAGCGAGCCACATGGAAGAAACATTGCGGAAAGTTTTGGTAAGTTTCTTTTTTTAAAACTATAATATTTTTGCTCAAACAAAATATGAATGAAAAAAAATTTGATAAAATACATTTTATGCTCATTCCAAGATTTTTACAAATTTAAACAAATCAAAAATTTCAAAAATTGTAGTAAGTGATACAGACTTCATCCAAATTTAAGATTTAAGTTGGAAAATTGGCTCCTGATAAAACGGGATAATTAATAATGATTAACGTGAAGAAAATATGGAATCTCCTTAAGATTTTTTAACGTGGAGATAACATGCTTTAATATTAGCAAATATTTTTCCTTAAAAAATCAATTCCATGATTTGATAATTTTTTTTTTCAAGAAGCAAATTAGGTTTTTTCATTGAACGACACTCAAATTCTACTTTACATTTGTGTATTTTATCTAAACTGTAGGTTTAAACTGACTTTAATTAATTTTTAGTTTTTTTTTTGTTATATTTACAATCGAAATAATAATTCTATGATCTCTTGCGATTTGAATTACTCAATAATAATCAATATTTTTTTTCATGAGCTGAGTATAAATTTTCAATAATAATTGTGAATCTGATTATAGAATAGAAATTCGAAATTTCAATTATCGAATCTGTTTTTCCAGATTTCATAACGATATCTTTAATTTACAAAAAAAAAAAAAAACAATTACGGAATCTTAATTCCACATCGGAACTTTTAATACAAATCAAGAAGTGAAATTTGTTTCAAAGTGAATCCTTATTTTAAATTCTGAGGTTATGGGTTTTAATCTGAATTCATCAAGTCATTTATTCATTTTTTATCAGACTTTGAAATCTGAAAAAGAATTTGAGTTTCGAATGATGAATCTGATTCTGAGTTTTTCATTCTTCTAAATGTTTGAATTCTGCATCAGAGTGAATTTTAAGAATTTCGAATCAGAATATGAAACAATAACACAAGGTGCTTTCTTGTTTTTTTTTCAGTATTCCGAACAATATTAACTTAATATTGAAAATGCACATATGTAAGTTTCGAAAATCATCAATAATATTTTGAATTTAAAAGCAAATTCGAACCAGGCTTTCAAAACAGCTTGTCATTCCTAATGTATAATGTTGATACGAACAAAAATCAAGAATTTTAAACAGGATAAAGAATTCAAAATTTGAAAACAGGTATACAATTTTTATTTGATTATATGGAATCAGAGCTACCGTAATGAGTTTTATTTAATTTAAAATAAATTAAATTTCAACCAACAAGTGAAAATTTTTTGAAATCTGTGATCTCGAATGTACTTGTGACAAAATTTTTCCTAAAACATTTTTGCTTGAACAAATTAAGGTTCTATATAATTATGCAGGTTTAAGTTATTTTAGATTATAAGTAAGGTATTACTTTTAATTTCTAACTTTTGGAAATAAGTCCTAGAAGTTGCATTTTTCTTCAATGTGTTAAAAAAATATTGGGATTTGAAGGTTTCATTTTCAAGAAAAACTTTTTATATTAACTTCAATTAAAAGAAGTTAGCTAATTGTTTTCAACCGAAAACATGACGATTTTAGACATTGGTAAAAATCAATCGAATATTTAGAAATAACAGTTTAAGATGAAGTTAGCGATTAAAAGCATCTGTATTTTCTACTCTTGTAAATTCGATTAAAATAAAAATTACAGTTTGAAACTTTGTTAAAGAGAAATCTGCAATATAGATTATGTTAAACAAAAAAAAAAACCAGTAAAACATGTTGTTGAGCGTGTAAAAACTGCGCGACTCGGCGGCTTGTCGGAAAGCGCTCCAGAAATAGGTAAACAAGAACGGGGAAACAAAATAGAAAAAAAGACCGGCAAAAAGTTTATCGATTTGAGATAGCGTGCGTAGCAAAGGGCTGTTTACAAATATTTAAGTTTATCGAGTGATTAAAAGGAAGCGATTAAAAGACAGGAAGTGATTTACTATCATAAAATTGTATATTCTGCAAGGCAAATCGTAAGTGTGAAAGTGTATTACTCGAAGAACGTTCCCTTAACTTATATTATTTCGAATAGGTCACTTCAAGTGAATCTAACCTGCAAAGTGAAATTGCGGATCTTCGATCGTTACAATCAACTATAGCTAGTTACAATATTGTATCGTAAGTAACCTTCAAAATGTTAATTAAATTGCCTAACTAATACTAAATTTGATAACAAAGGTTTCGAGACTAAATAATCGAAAATAGTCGTTCGTTTCCTGATCCATATCTCCACATAAGATAAAGTGAGTGCCCGAGTAGAAGGAAACTAAATGTAAGATTTATTGAATATTGTTTAAAGTTTAAAATACTCACAAAATAAAATCTATTTTAGCTTCAAGCTGCTAAAAACTTAAGACGCTGCTTTGAGGATTATTTCTTTTTCCGAACACTTGAAGATTTACAATCTTCCGGACATAACCTTGAGATGTCGGATCCGGCGAATGATACGCTCAAGAATGTGGAGAAATCGGTCAACAATCACAACTGCATGTATTGCGAGGCAGTTGATAGTGAAGATGACATGGTCCAATGCGACATGTGTAACTTTTGGAGCCACTATCAATGCGCGGGAGTTACCGATGCAGTGAAGAGTGTGCCATGGAACTGCACGAAATGCAGTAACTTGTTGCACGTTCCCAAAATAAGGAAACCAATTAAAAAGAACGTTTCCAAACGGACGGGAAGTGCGAAAAGCGATGTCGGAACGAAGCTTCGAGAAGGTCGGCCATCGATTCAAGAATCTCTGAGCCTTCTCGAACAAGAATCGGCTGCGATCGAGCAGCAACTGCAGGAGGAAAAAATGCTGCAGGACAGACGCTTGGAATTGGAGAGATCGGTGAACGAGAAAAGGCGTGCACTGCAACAAAAGATGCAGGAGGAGAAACTTCGCCAGGAGAAGCTGCAACTGGAACAGCAGTTGGCGGACCACAAGGACTTCTTGATCCGGCAGAAGCAGATGCGCGACCAGTTTCGGAAAATGAAAGCCGATCTGAGTCAGGAGTTTGAGAACGAAGAAGAGGACAGCGATCCGGATGTTGGTTCCGCGAAGACGAAGGCGTGGGTAGAGACGCAAGAAGATCCCCGCGGAGCTTACCCCAAGAAGCCGGCAGCAGCGCCAAGGAGTTTCCCTCTCACTGTGCGTAACGCGTTGGTGGAACGGCATGGCGAGACAGATTCGGAACAGAGCGGGATGGGACGCCAACGCAAACACGAACCATTGGCGACGTCATCGAAAGGCGAGGCTCAAGCGGAGAAGAAGAAGAATGTGGATACCGACCATCGTTTCAAAGAGCTGTTGGAGCATTATTTGAAGGCAAATGGATCGCAACAGGAGCCGGAAGCATCCGAACCAGAAGAGTCTGAGCTAGAAAAGCTTGAACAGGCTTTGATTAGGAAGTTGTTAGAACGTAACACGTTAGGACGAGCTTGTAGTGTAAGTTCAGGGCCGACTAAAGAACAGTTGGCTGCACGACAAGCTGCGTCCAAACATCTTCCTACTTTTCGAGGCGAGCCAGAGGTGTGGCCCCAATTCATCAGCTGCTTCGAATACACCACGGAGGCGTGTGGGTACACAAATACCGACAATTTGAAGAGACTTCAAGACAGCCTTCAAGGACTAGCCAAGGAAGCAGTTCAAAGCCGGTTGCTCATGCCTGAGTCGGTGCCTGAGGTCATCGAAGATCTGCGTCAACTGTTCGGTAATCCGGAAAAGCTGTTGAAGTCACTGATGGCGAAAGTACGGAAGGTACAAGCCCCTCGAGTGGACAAGTTAGAGTCGTTCCTGTACTTCGGGATCACGGTAAAGCAGTTGTGTGATCACCTTTTTGCGGCCAAGCTACACGACCACTTGAGCAACCCCATGCTGGTAGCGGAACTCGTCGATAAGCTGCCATCCGATTATCAATTGGATTGGGTACGCTTCAAGAGAGGTAGGACTGATCTTCCTCTTCGTATGTTTGCCGATTTCATGAAGGGAATCGTGTCGGAAGTTTCTGAGGTGGCTGACTTCAACGGGGAGCAGAACACTGCGGTTGCGGAAGGACGGCGAATGTACAAAAGGAAGGAGCGCGTGAATACCCACGACACTAAAGTGTTTCCGGTCGTGCAGAATACGATGCCGGCGAGAACGAGAAAACCCTGCCCGATGTGCAATCGCACAGACCACAAACTAAGGTTCTGTGACGATTTTTCGTCGATTTCATTGCCGGAGCGTCAAAGGTTGGTCGATAGACTCAAGCTGTGCAACATTTGTCTGTGTGACCATGGGAAGATGAAGTGCACCTTCAAAGTACGGTGCGAGATACGGAGCTGCAAAGGAAATCACCACACGCTGCTGCACAGGCACGAGGAAGCAGTCAACGTTACCGTGGCGGAGTGCAACCCACATTATAATGTCGATCGGTCAGTAATCTTCAGAATGATACCGATTACTTTGCATCATGGAGGAAAGGCGGTTCAAACCTTGGCGTTCTTGGACGAAGGAGCTTCAACAACACTTGTTGAGAGCTCTCTAGCAGATTCGTTGGGCGTCGAGGGAACTCCGGAACCCCTGGTCATCGTGTGGACAGGAAATGTTAAGCGGAATGAAGATAGTTCGAGGAAAATCGACCTGCTGGTATCTGCCGTGGATTCTCGTAGAAAGTTCATGATGTCGTCTGCCCACACTGTCGGAGAATTGAAGCTGCCTCTACATAGGGCCTGTTACAGAAGTATCGTAGATAAATATCACCACTTAGATGGAGTTCCTTTGTCGAGTACCAAAATGGAAGTTCCCAGAGTACTTATCGGCCTCGACAACCTTCATCTATTCGCTCCTCTGGAGTCCAAGGTTGGTGCACCAGGAGAACCGATAGCCGTACGTTCAGCGTTGGGTTGGGCAATCTACGGTCCTGATTCGAGACTGGAGCAGCAGCAGAATCACTATTTGAACCATCATCTTGTTAAAAGCTTGAACAATCGTCAGCTTCAGCTAGTTGCCATCCAATGCATGGATCAAAACTGAGGCCAGATTATTGGCCATGCAGAACACACTGTATTTTTGAGCGCTGGTCCTCTATGTGAGTCACATCGGCAATGTCATCTTGGAAATCTGCAGTTTTCTCAAGTGTAGCATATGGAAAACTCCTAACATTGACCGTGGTTCCAGATTGGTCTGCTGGGATGTCAGTTGTATATAACACCAGTGATTTGAGCTCGAACTCCACCGTGATGTATTTGGCCGTAGTCGTGAGGTATGCTCTTTCCGAATACCGATCCGACCGCAGATCAGTATCGAAAGCACAGCATTTAGCTCTCAAAGCTTCCCTCTCTTCTGGCAACTGTGTGGCTCTGACCTTCTCAGCAACCATGCACCATTTCCTCGAAACAGTCGATGGGACTGGCAGGACACTTTCGACTAGAGATGTACCGAATAGTGATATTTGGCGAACGGCTGAATATCGAATATGGACCTTTCAAATATTCGGTCAAACGAATATTCAGCCAAATATTCTGTTAAGTTTTCAATAGAAATGCTTCTATTTCTACTGTTATTTCTAACAGAAATCTTCTATTTCTGCCATCTTAATGTCCCTCATGTTAAGTCGATTATACACAACCAGATGTATGAGATCTTTCTTAAGTAGAGGTCTCTTTCATTTTAATAATGTCACCATTAACTCACCATTAAACATCAGATGGCTTGTTGCTTCTATGACGTTAATCATAAAAGAGATTGGATTTCAGTGAAATCTGGAACAAAACATGTCAAACAGGTGTTAATTGTCCAGCACCAGTTAAAAAATTTGAGAAGTCTGTTTTTTTATAAATTTAAAAAAATATATTCGGCCTATTTGGCCGAATACCTAGCTCAACTATTCGGTGAGTCGAATATTCGGCTTAAAGGTTTTTTGGCGGTATTCGGCGCCGAATATTCGGTACATCTCTAATTTAGACGTACACATTCCCAAACTTTGCACCAACTTTAATGAGCTGCTGCGCCAAGTTCTTGAAACCTGGTCCATTGAGCGCACCTAATGAACGCAGATCCAAGGCTTCCCATTTCACGAAAGCGTCCGTGATTTGGTCTTTGACGCGCAATGGTACTTCTCTGAGGCGTGTGCTTCGGGATCCTCTGCTTCGAGTATGTGCCTGTCGCGGTGGTGCTGGAACAGGTGTAGCTGGTTGACCTGAGCTTGATTCGTCTTCCGGAGTTCTTTCGTGCCCCCCTTCAACTTCAGGATCGCCACAAGAAGATGGAGTGTTGGAAGCAGAGTTTGCCTTGCCTGCCCTGCAACTTTTATAGTGGGGGTTCAGGTTTTACGTGCTGTTTCCCTTTCGGAACCGGAAAAGCGTTTGGCAGTTTACGCACTACACAAACCCCAAACTCCCTCTCATGTTGCTCAAAAACACGTTCTTACAAATGGTCCATGCTTCACATTTTCGCGCTCTTTCCTGATCGCATAGGATGTACTCTCCTGAGCTCACCCGAATGCGAACCGTAGGCGCTGTCGAGAAAAATGTTTGCCATTTTCAAAGGTGGTTGATGGTTTTAATAGAAAGCTCCGCATAGTTCTTCTTATTACGGGAAATCATTCTTCGTTCGAGGCATTGTTAATTGGAACAATCTTCCCACAAGTTTAAAATTAATTACAAGGAAATCAGAGTTCAAAAGATGTTTGCTGGAAGAATACATGGAGTAACAACGACATAGATAAAATTAGGAGCAGAAATGGAACGATTAGTTATAAGTAGATCCAACAGAATCAACCAAATTGTAACAACTTAAAAGATGTGTATCTTACGTTACATGAATAAATAAACAAATAATAATAATAATAATAATAATAATAATAAGTAGAAAGAGAGATTGATAAATTGTGAACTCAACAAATCAAATAAAAATAACAATTAAAATAAAAATTTCCTACTTTCTATTGGAATTCCAGTTATAAACCCGGAAAACTTTGTTAAGCCTTTGAACTTAGCAAAAATAATGTACCTTCATGTAGATGAGCAGAAAGAAGGTAAAGGTAATTACTTATACCGTATTTTTTTAAGCCGAGTGTTGCACTAGTGTTGCATTGGTGCTGTCATACTGTTTGTTTATTCGGACAGTGTTGCATTGGTTTTGACCTGGTGGAGCACTGCTTACGGACGGTGGCCCACGGTGTGAGTGAGTGAGGCAGCAATACACTGGCGACGATCTGTGTATGTTTTTGTCGGATTAAGTGCTCCACTGAACGAGGGGAGTTAACAAATACGGCATTAATTTATTAGCCTTATGGGTCGGAAGTGATGTCCTTTTTTGTAGGGAAATCTTAAGATAATGAAATTCTATAGACGGAAAGAAAATAAGAAGAAATGAATGATGGTACAAATGAGCGGGCAGAATGAAGTGGTAGATACAGATTGAGTTGCATCTGCCATCACATATTAGTGCGGTAACCGTGGTTCGCTCCACATGCCGAAAGCTATTTTGTATGTTCTTTCGCACTGCAAATTTTCCGTTTGTGGAGCAAACCACGCTTAGCCTACTAATGTGTAGTGGTAGATGCAACTCTATCTGTATCTTCCACTTCATAGTAGTTTACCCGAGCTGAACAAAAATTTGAAATGTGATGGTAATGCTTCTCAATACATTCTACCTGCTCATTTTCACCATATTTCTATTCTTACTAAAAAGGACATCACTTTTCACCGAAAAGGGGTAAGGGGTGAATCGAGACTGTTTTTGGATTGTTTATGTCTTTGGACTATAGATATCGTAATATTTCTGCTACATTATGTTAAGAGGACCTAAACAACAACATCTGGAATGTATGAAGATCAGTGTGTTGATTTTTTGCTTCGCAAATATATCATAAAAATTTCACCCATTAAGGCCAGGGTATTGTTTTATTATTATTTTGTCATTAGGCAGGAACAAACTTCAAATCCTTCTTTTGTCACTCTGAGTTGGAACATCGCGTGGGGGAGGGTTACTAAAAAATTATGCGAAAAACAATTAACTTTGAATAAATTGCACATCAGCTTGTATAGAACAAAATTGCATACTATATAACATCACAAACCAATAAATCAAGTAATTTTTCATCGACAAATTCATTTAAATTTAGATAGTATACAAATTGTAATACAACTCCCATTTTTTACTATTTGATTTTTTTTTTTGAATTGTAATCCTTCGGATAATTGATAAATTTTTCGAAATTTCCATATACTACTTCAAACTTTATTTATTTCCCCCCTCTGGGTTTTTTGAAAATTTAGAGGGGGATAAAATTGATATTTGTTCCTGCCATATATTCAAGAAAGTGTTGATGGTAGTGCCTACCTTCAGGGGCAAAAATTATCGATGGAGCTTGATTTCCAGCCAAAGTTGACAGCGAATATCTTTTGGGATAGACTTAAATATGAATTTTCTTCCGTTTGACATAATTTTTTCATTTATAGAGGATCCTAGGCACTAATATGTTCATATTATATTAATCTCAAGCAGGCCCGTGCGAAGGACTTTTCCATGGAGGAGGTTTCCAAAATTCAAATATCGCTAGAAATAATAAGAAAACAAAAAAAATGCAAAGTGAATAAGAACATTTATTTCTAAACCATTTTCCTGCTTATGACCATCACAAATTCGCTAGTAGTACTTAGAAATTTGAAGTAACGTCAACTGGGGCAACATGCAACACTTTTCAACTTCAATTGCTTCTAAAAAACTCATGTCCACAAATAATTATACCCTTTATGCATCAAAAGTTTGAGGGTTAGTGGGACATTAAACTGACGTAGTCAGAAATATTATTGATTCCTTCAGTTATTTTTAAAAACCATGCGATTTTCACTATATTTAAAATAAAAGTGGTAACTTGCAACAAACTTTGATTTTAATGAGAAATCTAATGAAACCACATGTAAATGTAAAGTTTTGATGAATTTTTGATGTCATAAAAGCCATTTTGCATAAAATCAAGAATGGCAGTATTTTCTGGTTCTGTTGAAACTAATTTTTACATTTTTTCTGAACATAAGAATTGCATACATTTAGGGGTATTAAAAACTACAAGAAATTCTACGAGTTGAAAATAAATGTTTGGATGAATGAAATTGCAATGTTGACAAATGCGTGATACAAAACAATCCTATTCGAGTATATGGAAACGAGATTTAAAAGGTTTCTTTTTGATTTGCATTTTGTTGCATCATCCACTAGAGTGTCCATTTCCCGGCCATTTTAGCGTTCCCGGGAATCGGGAAATCTGACGATCCTTTTCCCGGGAATTCCCGGGATCGCGGGAAAAACTGAAGATCTTAACCCTCTACTGCGCACGAAAACTAATCAATATGGTATTTTTCAATATAAGGTAGTACCTAGTATTGCAAAACATTTCAAACTTTTTTAATGCTTAAAAAATTCATAAGCAAACCAAAGACCCAAAACAAAGTACTTTAACCGACAAACTGGTCTGATTCTAGCTGCAAAAATTTGAAATAATTGAGAAAGATTTCTCACTATCGATAGAAGTTAGTTAGCTAGACTCCAGGATTTTCATCAAATATCGTAAATTTTCAGAAATCTATCCATTTCTTGCACAATATTTCATTTCTTTGCTAATGATTTTGTTACTGTAAACTGTATCCGAAACGAAAGTTCTAAATGATGAGTGTTGCAAAATATAACATTCAGATTCTTCCCGTAGCGTTTCATTATTGGAATTGTTTGGCTTTATAGATTCTTTGTCGTTTTTCACTATTACACTTATTTTTCAGTTGGAAAAACCCTTTTCCGTCAAATTCAATGTATTAACCAGATTTGAGAAAAAAAAATTTAAGATAAACTGTCACATCACACTTCTGATCACACTGACATGATACTTAGAATAAAAATTCGTGACTGACGATTTTTTTTTGTCAAATTTTGCAGGTTCGCAATACCGATGGTAGGTGGTGTCAGCATTGCGAACCTGCAAAATTTGGCCTATTTCTTTTTAAGCTGGGTGGCTTCCTAACTGGGATAACATTTCTTTAAATCAATCGATGCGCACTCTGGAATCGATATTGCTTACTGTAAGTATGGTCAGTGATAGAACTATCACTTTCCTTGCTAAATCTGATTATTTTTTCCAATTTAGATCGTGTAAATTTGTATTAATTTAGCACAATTTACTGGCTTCAGGAATTCCCGGGATTTTTTAAGCGTTTCCCGGGATTCGAGAATTCCCGAATTTTTCCAATTCCCGGGAATTCCCGACCGGGAAATTCCGGGTAAGACACTCTAATCATCCACCTGACAGGTAACTGAACTGTGAAAGTATTAATTTAAAAAAAATCGTCTGAATCAAAGCAATCGAAAGATTCCTTTTAATTCAACCACGGTAAATGAAAAGTTCATATACCATATGAACTTTTCATTTACCGTGGTTGAACTAAAAGGAATCTTTCGATTGCTTTGATTCAGTTGAATCATTCAACCAAGTAGGCTCACAACACAACAGTTTGAAAAATCATGATTTTTCGAAAAATATTTCTACACCAAAAGTGTTGGAATAGGATCAGGGCCGGATTAAGCCATCGGGGGGCCCGAGGCAATTTTTTTCGGGGGCCCCTATGATTCGATTTTTTTTTTTCAAATGCTACCCAGAAAATACAAAACCTTTCAAACGTGTAAAAAAACTGGAGATGAGTGCAGTTAACTATCTCCAAAAAGCCATGTTGTCTGCGTAGAACATAGTTTCTGGTATCTTCAAATAAAAATTGGTAATCAATCACGTGCAAACATTGGGGAAGAGTTTAGAAATTTCTTAGAAATGAAAACTCTGATTTAAGCTGCAAAATGCAAAATTTAATTCGTATTTTTTAAACCCTTAATACCAACTAAAATTTTCTAATTAAAAAAAAGACCGGATAGATGTTATAAATGATTTTCATATCATCACTGATCGTTTGGTTTGACTTAGTGACAATTAGGAAGTATCATAAAGATTTGAAACATAGAAAACAAAATTCAAAAAAATAAACAAAATAATTAAATCCAGATTCCATAGAGATACAGATATAAGAGGTTAAGAATTCAAAACTTTAAATCACGTTATATTCAGAACCAAAATTCGGTGTTTCAAATCTAAATCATAATTTCAAATCAAGTTTTGATAAACAAAATATGAATTAAATTAAGAAAAAAATTGTATATGTTTATGTATATGTATATGTAGTTACAATCAGAGCAAAACCAGAAATTGCACAAAATGTTAATTTCAATTCTATGTCTTTGAAACACAAAAAAACCTTTTCCTGAGATGTTTTTGAATATGATTCTCATCAGATAAATTTTTTTTCAAAATTCAGAAAAATTATGACACTCAACTTCAGTAAAAGAAGAAACAACAAAAGACTTGAAAATCCCAATGAATTGAATCTGGAAAAAGATAAGATTAAGATCATAGAAATATTCATATTAAGAAAATCACTCAATGATACCAGCAACTCAACTATCAGATCGTTTTGATGATAACTTCAGAATGATCATTTGGAAAATGATATCCTGAATTCAGGATATTCTGTTCAGTTTGATTCAGTTTGAAATGTCAATACAAATTTCAAGTCTAAGACAGAAATTGGGATGGAAAATCAATAAAGAAACCCTGTACTGTTGATTGGTCTAATTTAAGCAATTACAGTTTTTTTTTTAATATTTTACTTTCAAAAATAGGGAGGAAAAAGGGTTTAGAATTTATAAACGAAAATTTCAATAATAATAATTGAAAGGCGAGAAGTTATTATAATACGCGGTATTAACCCGGATACTGCCCGGGTAAAATTCTGAAATGTTTATCATAAAGCGAAATTAGCTGCTATTTTAGTGCAGTAAACTATAACTTGGAAATTTAACGTAACAACAATCAATATTGTTGTGCAAGACGTTTGAATGTAATGAAAATGAGGAGATGTTTTTTTTTCTTTTTTTTACCTGTTTTGTACAGAATATCGTAACTGATATGTTTCAATAAAAAATGACAATTTGAGGTGTTTTGCCTCATATTTTTCTTAGTTTTTTTTCGAATTCGGTTTTGTCTAGAAGATTTTGATATTCTCAGTTCGCAAAATGTGGGAGAGCTCCTTCACTGCTTACTCTAGGGAGCCCCCTTAACTTTTTTAAAGACAATAACTAATCTAGATATTATTTCACAGGGGCTATTCAGTTTTCATATTCAAGTTGTCATCCAGATTGTCTAGTTTTGATTTCTTTTCATGGATTTGTAGTAGTACGAATAAAGTAATTTAAAAACATTTTTTTCCCTCTGGAGGCAATTGCCCCTTTTGCCCCCCCCCCCCCTTTAATCCGGCCTTGAATAGGGTGATAAAAACAGAGAAATGTTTGTAGGTGATATCATTGAGCCAATCCCCCATACCGAAAAAAGTTTCTTTACGGCATTGCAGAATCTTAAAATTTGTAATTTTATTAATAGTTTTTTTTTAATTTTGAAGAAAAATTAAAAACTTCAAAATACTATCTTAAGATGTGAAAAGTTATGTCATCATCATTTTGTATTGATTAAAAGATAACTCGATTACGTTTTATAAAATCAAAAAGTGTATCAATGCTGTCGTATACAAATGTTGACGGAAGAGTAGTAGAAATTTGAAATCTATATTTGAACCACCAGAAAATAAATTTCAAAAAACACTTGAATTTAAGCTTAGGATATAAGAATATACAGTAAATTTTTTTTTTATAATACTAGATTTAAAAAATAAATCCAATCCAATTTCTAAAAAAAAATCACGTGAGGTTAGATATTTAATCAGGAATAAAAACTGTTTATCAAAATGATAATAATTTTAAACTTTAATATTTATATTTCTTTTCATCATTTTCAATTGAAGGATTGATTAAAAATTTCTGCTTGAAATTTGAAAAATATTAATTCACGATTAGAAATGTGAATTCTCCATACCGAAGAAAATTATCATTCATTTTGAACTAAAGAGAACTTGTTCAAAACACATTGTTGACGATTTTTAATTTGACGAAATGAAGAAACGGTTAAATATATAATTTAAGAGTGCCAGTGGTCAAAGCCAAAATATCTTCAAATTCTTACAGTTATCAAAATACAAGGTAAAACATTGAATTTTTGATTTTTTTTTTGAGCAATCTTCCATATTTTATTCTGTTTTTCGATATCAATTATGCATTTTTTATCTCATATAAAATATTATTTTTCGTATTTTGAAAGAAATATCCAAAAAGTAGTTCCATGCCAGGCTGAATTTCATCAAATTGGTCATAAAAATATCTCAACAATCAAATCTGTAACAAACAAACTCAACAATATGGTTGGAAGAATAAGGAATTGTTGTCTTCATGAATATTGAAACTCTATTGAGCTACGTGAGAATTCGACTCCAAACTAGTTTTCTTACATTCATAAGAATCAATAACTGTTCAGATTTTGATAATTTTGTTTTTAGTCTGCTGTAATAATCTAAGAAATTTGAATTGATTTTCTGGCATGCAACGTCATCGTGTTTTTATCGTGTTCTTTGCTTTGGCATTTCGATATTTGAACTTTGAACTTTTTCAATTAATTCGTCTCTGGAGTTCCTACTTTTATTGTTCAAGAGATTTCGCAAATATCATTTCTTATTCCTTTGTCGTAATTTATCGAAATTTATCTCTGCCCTTATAACAATAGTTTTTCTGCTTGTGACGCTTAGGCTGAGAAAACGTCAACATTCTAGACAGTTATCGTTTGTGATGCTTGCGATGAGATTGATGAACATCACAAAAAAGGGAAAATCTCACTCACGATAATCTCAATCTCATGAGATTTCGCAACGTTGTTCTAAATGCTTGATTTAATAATCGGTTTTAAATAGATTCAATATCAGTTCCCATTTTTCATGTAGGTTGGTTTGTTTATCAGTTATCGAAGATTAATTTTAAAATTTTCAATGTTTTAACATTTGATTCGTATGAAAGTTACCCCGTGTTTTAAATGCGAGATTTTGGCAAATCCTGAGGGTCTTCTTTACATCTTATTAGGTCAAGACATGATCTTATATATGTATAAAAATGGAGGCGTTTTCTTTGTAACAACATCACGTATGAATGGTCGGTCGGAATGAAGTGAAATTTGGTATCCGAGGGTTTTTTGGGTCAGAGATGGTTTGTATAATAGTTTCAAGAATCTCACTTTTGATGAAAGGGGGGTCAGCTAGTTGTGTATAAAATTTGATCAAATTTTCTTGAAAAATATTCGCATGGTATAGTATTTTACATTGATTTTAACTTGTTCTCCTCTGTTCCAGAACTGCTTGGTTTATTTTAAATGCAATAAACCATCTTATTTCGGCAATTCTCATTTTGAAAAGGGAAAAGCTATTTTTTGCCAAAATAATGCAATTCGTTTCTTCAGGAAGTAGCAGAGGTCGTTGATACATTGTTTCTTTTTTTTTTTGTAAAAACTTTTTTGAGCGCCGATTTCGATGTAAATAACTCGAAAATGGGCGGGCAATCATCATTTTAAATTGATTTTTTATGTGACCCTTCATTTCGAGGTTGGGTGGGTTTCCTACTTCTTTATGTATACATTTTTTTTTCAAAAGGCGTGGGTAATCCTTTGAGAAACAAATAATCTTGTATTGTGGAAAACGGATGTAAGGCCATTTTCAACCAAGTCAGTTCAAAATTTATGAAGCTGCCTGTAATTATACGATGATTTTGTTTGAGGGCTCTCCTACCCTCAAGAAGGAGGGGCTTTTAACTTTCATACGAACCATCCTAAACTGAACCTCGAATTCCAAATTTCAAGTCAAATCAATCGTTTGTGACACCATCACTTCGAAAGGGGTGGTCAGAAGTATGTACGTGAAATTTGCTACTCGAAAGTTTGTTGGGTCGGAGATGGTTTGTATAATTATTCCAAGTGCCTCACATTATAAGGAAGGCATAACTTAAACGATTCCAGTTGAATTTTATAAAAATGTACTCAAAAGCACGATGGGCAAAAAAGTTTATAAGTTTTGAAGAATGACTCTTAAAAGGAAGGGGGGGGGGGGGGGGGGGGCTCTCATTCAAAATAATTCAAACCATTGGTATGCACGCAAGTTTCGACATTGCATTTATTCACGGGAGGGCACCCTTTCGCTTTCAAAACTCATTTAATTTGTATGTGAGTTTCTTGAAATTTGGAACACATGCCCATTTTGACAACACAGAACGATTTGTTGTATTAGTGATCAATCGCACAATTCTGAATTCTAATATTTATTTGAAAACTAGCCAAACTAATTTTATAAGTTTCATTTATGATTTCTTATTTAATTCTTTTTATCAAGAGCTGAAAGATTTCAATTTTTAAGCCATTTAATGCAAGAAATTTTTAAAATTGCCAAATGAAATTCTCATATGCATTATTTTTTTAATTTGATTCTCTGCATGGAAGCTTTAATGAAAAATTTGGTAGCTTTTATGATTTCAAACTGATGTTTCAAATTTAGCGCCAGACGAAAAAAAGAATAAAAACCTTTAAAAAAATCATAGAATCTGACTTTTTGATTTTTTCAACAGCGATGTCATAAAAAACCTCAAACCCAATGAGCAAGAGGTTGCCGAGCACTGGGTGAGGATCACTTCTAGAGTGTGTACTAAAACAAAATTCTGATTGGTTCACTTCTCATTCTTCACTTTAATGGATCGGTTTGTACACTCACGTAAACCTGAAACGGTTTTTGAGAAATTTTCCCAAGACTCTCGTTTAGCCTTGTCATGTTCCTTCCATTTTGTTTCAACCGTCCAGCGAGCCACATGGAAGAAACATTGCGGAAAGTTTTGGTAAGTTTCTTTTTTTAAAACTATAATATTTTTGCTCAAACAAAATATGAATGAAAAAAAATTTGATAAAATACATTTTATGCTCATTCCAAGATTTTTACAAATTTAAACAAATCAAAAATTTCAAAAATTGTAGTAAGTGATACAGACTTCATCCAAATTTAAGATTTAAGTTGGAAAATTGGCTCTGATAAAACGGGATAATTAATAATGATTAACGTGAAGAAAATATTGAATCTCCTTAAGATTTTTTAACGTGGAGATAACATGCTTTAATATTAGCAAATATTTTTCCTTAAAAAATCAATTCCATGATTTGATAATTTTTTTTTCAAGAAGCAAATTAGGTTTTTTCATTGAACGACACTCAAATTCTACTTTACATTTGTGTATTTTATCTAAACTGTAGGTTTAAACTGACTTTAATTAATTTTTAGTTTTTTTTTTTGTTATATTTACAATCGAAATAATAATTCTATGATCTCTTGCGATTTGAATTACTCAATAATAATCAATATTTTTTTTCATGAGCTGAGTATAAATTTTCAATAATAATTGTGAATCTGATTATAGAATAGAAATTCGAAATTTCAATTATCGAATCTGTTTTTCCAGATTTCATAACGATATCTTTAATTTACAAAAAAAAACAATTACGGAATCTTAATTCCACATCGGAACTTTAAATACAAATCAAGAAGTGAAATTTGTTTCATAAGTGAATCCTTATTTTAAATTCTGAGGTTATGGGTTTTAATCTGAATTCATCAAGTCATTTATTCATTTTTTATCAGACTTTGAAATCTGAAAAAGAATTTGAGTTTCGAATGATGAATCTGATTCTGAGTTTTTCATTCTTCTAAATGTTTGAATTCTGCATCAGAGTGAATTTTAAGAATTTCGAATCAGAATATGAAACAATAACACAAGGTGCTTTCTTGTTTTTTTTTCAGTATTCCGAACAATATTAACTTAATATTGAAAATGCACATATGTAAGTTTCGAAAATCATCAATAATATTTTGAATTTAAAAGCAAATTCGAACCAGGCTTTCAAAACAGCTTGTCATTCCTAATGTATAATGTTGATACGAACAAAAATCAAGAATTTTAAACAGGATAAAAAATTCAAAATTTGAAAACAGGTATACAATTTTCATTTGATTATATGGAATCAGAGCTACCGTAATGAGTTTTATTTAATTTAAAATAAATTAAATTTCAACCAACAAGTGAAAATTTTTTGAAATCTGTGATCTCGAATGCACTTGTGACAAAATTTTTCCTAAAACATTTTTGCTTGAACAAATTAAGGTTCTATATAATTATGCAGGTTTAAGTTACTTTAGATTATTAGTAAGGTATTACTTTTAATTTCTAACTTTTGGAAATAAGTCCTAGAAGTTGCATTTTTCTTCAATGTGTTAAAAAAATATTGGGATTTGAAGGTTTCATTTTCAAGAAAAACTTTTTATATTAACTTCAATTAAAAGAAGTTAGCTAATTGTTTTCAACCGAAAACATGACGATTTTAGACATTGGTAAAAATCAATCGAATATTTAGAAATAACAGTTTAAGATGAAGTTTGCGATTAAAAGCATCTGTATTTTCTACTCTTGTAAATTCGATTAAAATAAAAATTACAGTTTGAAACTTTGTTAAAGAGAAATCTGCAATATAGATTATGTTAAACAAAAAAAAAAACCAGTAAAACATGTATTCAGTTTATTTTTTTTTTCTTGAGAATAAAGGACAAGTAAAAAACTCTGAAAAATACCCTTAAAAATTTAAATCATGATCAGAATCCGGTTAAATTTTAAATGCGCTAAATGAAACTGCGATCATTTGTTATTTGAATCCCTAATAAAATGCTCATATTTATATTTCAATCTTGATGATAAAACTTAACCTCGAGCTGAATCTGAATTTTGAATTTTTATTCCGAATCTGAGTACTGCCTTTTGAACTAAGGTTCGCAATATGAATTCCGAATATCAAATCGATTTTGGAATCTAAATTACAGATAATAATTCTTACTGATTATGAGCCACCAAGCGAAATTTGGAACATAATTTCAATCAGAAATTATTTATCTGAATTATGAATTTTTGGCTTTCTATGCGAAATTTTTCGTCAGTTCCTTGTGAATGTATAATGTGAATAATGAAACCGTTTCAGCATAATAATGGAAAGTAAAAATTTCAAATCTTTTAAATAATCTGTAATTAAAAAAAAATTCATAATCCAAAATTATTAATATCGAATATAGAAGAAGGAATGCCAAACCGAGATACAAATCAGGTTTTTTCCAATGATTACCAAACTGAAGTTCAGTAGCAATAAACCGGATATGGAATCCCATCATCCCATACATCAAATTTTTATGTTATTTAGCTGATTTGGAACCACTAAATCCGGAATTATTCTAACCTAATCTTTCCAGATATTTTCCCGCAAGTATCCGGGCCTTGCAAATGCGATACATTTTCTCCAATATCCGCAATATTAAACTCATGAAGGAAAGATCTTGACTTTTGTTTGTTGAAATTCATTAGCCAATTTTAAATCATATTTTAAGCTTTCAAAAAATAATTCACATAAATTTTGATAAATATTTACTCAAAAAATGTAGACGCAAAAACAAAATTTTCAAGACTGGATTTAAATTTTTGTTTGATTATGCAAGTGCAAAAACTTGAGGATAATCTGGGCGATTTGTCAAGCGTAGTCTTAACCTGTTAAAATTCAATATTCGAGACTAAATTTCAATCAACTAGTAAGACATTTTTTGAAAAACTGTAGTTGAATTATCGACCTTGCATAAGATTTCGATGTTTTAGCTTTAGTTCTGAGTCGAGATTGTTTTTCTTCATGGATCATTAAAGCCGTTCATCAGAATATGATTATGAATTTATAATTTTGAATTTAGAGAAGAACATTTTCCTTGGATTTTTTTTTGACCCTCATGGGGGGAGGGAGGTGTTTTATCCCAAACTCCGCCCCATCCCGTTCTATGGGCATGACTTAGTGTTAAAATGTTGAGAAACCAGAATAAATTTCCTACAAAATTCATCAAACAGCATCGAAAAAGGTCAAAATGTGTGGCCAGAGGAACGGCAACAAACCTGAGATCGAATAGAAACCGCAACAATTTGAACAAGTTTATATTTAGCGAACGGCATGTTTAAACTCTTGGAACCAATGCAAAATGTGAATTTTTTGCCATGTGTTTGTGTACAAGAGGAAAAAAGGGACAAAACAATCTATTCTAGTGCAATAATCGTGTTTTATATGTGTTTGTTAACATAATGTAACAAAACCAACAACAAATTAACATTCAATACAACGTTTTTTTTTCCAAATACTTCACCTAAAACGCAAATAAATGTTCAGTGAGGTACAACATTTTTAAAGAATTAAAAATATTCAGTCTTCAACTTAAATAAACACACTCCCATTTAAAAGCACTTGAAAATTCTTTACAGCGTTAGTTAAAATTCTTATGGGTATTTCAAATAAATTTCAAATGAAAAGTTCGATTTCTCCAAGATTTTGCCATGGATCAGGTTAGAAATCAGTTCATTCAATTTTTTTTTCAAACATTCGTGAATTTTGAAAAGAAATGGTAGTGAAGTTTTCTGGAAAATTAAAACCACGTATTTGATTTCAATAAAGTGAATTGTGAAGCTCAAACTTAAAAAAAGACTGCAGCCTAGCCTAGTCTTATTTATAGAGTCTAGATAGGATTATCTATCTCCTATCAAACAGTGTGTTGGTAAGGAAATTCCTTCCTATTCAACATCGCAAATTTAAAATGTCAAATTTTATTATGTAGCACCGTGATTTGTACATTCATTTTTAATTTGGGTTTTGTGTTTAACTTTTTAATTAAACACAGACTAATTGTACCTCATATAACCCTCTTTTATTACATTTTAAAGTTTGGAACAAAGTGTTCTGAATTGGGATTTTTTTTTTCAATTTAGACGCAATTGATTTTGGAAGGAGATTCGAGTGTTTTTTTTTTCATTTCAAATTTTATGATTTTTTTCCCCACATTTTTTTGGAACTGTTCTGACTTGGAAATTTAAATAATAATTTTGAAATTTTAAGTAAAATTCCTGATTTCTTGAAACCAAATCTGAATTATGGTTACCCTTTATATTTTAGGCTCGGAATGGAATCTAGAAAAACATCAAAGGAGAGGCAGACCCAGAAACTCGTGGCGGCGAAGCCTATCTACCAAAATCCGAACTGTCGACGAGAATATTGACTGGGACCAACTGAAGATTTTTATCATTTCATAAGTAAGTATCTTTGTATTTTTCCCGGTTTTATGTCAAAATTACCGGATTTTTCCCGGTTTTCTTGGTTCTTTGGCAACTCTGAGAATTGCTTAATTTTAAAATTATGCGAGCCATATCACCAAAACAACAGGTAAAAGTCAAAATCTGAAGAAATACTCGAACTGATGACGCCAAAATCATTCGAAACCGTTTTTAAAACATATGCACCAAAACAACTGTTCTCGTATATCCAGTGAGTGAAATAAGAATAGAACCACTATGTGTTTTGCTTGTTAAAATATGAATGATTAAAAATAACGAAAATTCTCTCCACAGTTTGTTCTGAATTGCTTAACGGATTAATCAAGCATAAGTTTACTTTTTTTGTACGTAGCAATTGGCGTTGAGAACCAAAAATGTGAAAAAAGGTTGCGAAATAAGAATAGCACCACTTGAGTTTTTTCTACTAAAACAAGATTGTTTTTCAAAATTCACTGTGTAAAAGTGAATAATAATGCTTCTACGAATTAGTTGAATAAATCACTGCATTTTAAGGAGTTTCCAGAAGTCCAAAGGTTTCCAACGGTTTTAAAAGGGGGTTTTAAGAGATGCTCCTCTAGCGTTAAGGAATTTGATATTTAAACTATAAAACTTTATCCAACTGCTTGATTTCTTCATTAACATTCATAAGTATGATGCAAAATGATGAAACATAGATTTGAGGCTGAGTTTGAATTCAAAAAGCAGGTTGGAATTCAAACATGCTTATGCTTTATAATAGTCAAACACTGAATCAAAGCTATCGAAAGATTCCTTTTAATTCAACCACGGTAAATGAAAAGTTCATATACCAGTATTTCGATAGCAACTTACTACCTTCTTCAGTGAACGTTTTCGATTCAGAATGAAGATTCTAAATTCAGCTTGATTTAGCTGATTGATTGATTTAGCATGTAAATAAATTTTACAATCAACTTAAATTGTTAGGGAATTCAAGAAATCATGAACTTAAGATTACTTGTCAGTTCAATTTCCAGATTTCAAGTTCTAAATCGAAACTAATTTATTCACACGATCCTGCAGAAAATCACAGATAAAAAGTGAAATTTGAGTTAATTTTTGAAGTTTTGTTTCATACAAAAAACCCTTATTTTATTTAAAAAAAAAAAGGACTAGTTTACTGCATTTTTGAACTTATTAAACTGACGCTCATTTTTAATGGAAAATCAGAAACAAAATTTGAAAAAAAAAGAAAAGAAAAAAGAACAGTTTTTAAGTCATGCTCCGAATATGAAATTTTGGCAAAAAGAAGTACTTGCCCTAAGATTCGAATATCGCGGACTGTATAAAATAAATTAAAAATCTGTTTTTTTTGTATGTTGAAGTTGAATAAATTACCGATCATTTGAATTTGAATTATACGTATTTTACGTACAGTAACATCACGACGGTCCTCCTGGGAGATAGTAGGGTTAGCTGCGGGCCTTGCGAGCCCGTGACTACAAAAAACACAAGCAACGAACAACGAACAACGTACTGTATTGTTGATACTAGAGAATTAATGGTAGAAAAACGATTAAAAAACACATTTAAAAAAAAAAATTCAGTTTGTGTTTTTTTATCGTTTATTTGATCATGAATTCCTGATATGTTTACGATTTTGATTTGAAATTTTGTTTAAATTATGTTTAACTATGTATTATTAACACATCAAGAAACGCGAGAAAATCTAAGCCGTCAAACACCATAATTCGGTATTTTATATTTCAGAAACCAATAGACAAAATTCTGATTAGTTAATGTATTTGAGTAAAGCGAAGTAATGTGTTAATTTTTTTAGAATGAGGTTTCATTATTAGATTCATCACATTCAAATTACGACCCTGCCCTATCAGCACAAATGTTGCACCGTCTTTTCGCTGACATCTGGGATACTGCAACATTCCCGGCCGACTGGATGCAGGGTATCCTTGTAAAGGTCCCGAAGAAAGGAGACCTGACAGAGTGCGGTAACTGGCGAGGCATAACGTTGATCTGTACAACCCTCAAAGTACTCTGCAAAGTGATTCTGAACAGGATCCAGGAGAAAATAGACGCTACACTCCGACGGCAACAAGCTGGATTCCGATTCGGACGATCATGTGTGGACCACATCACAACGCTACGAATAATACTGGAACAAATCAACGAATTCCAGGACTCTCTTCTGCTGGTGTTCGTTGATTTCGAAAAAGCATTCGACCGACTTAACCATGAAAACATCTGGGCGGCTCTAAGGCGACGAGGGGTCCCAGAGAAACTAGTCCATCTCATCGAAGCACAGTATGAGGCATTTTCGTGCAAGGTCTTGCACGATGGTGTCTTGTCCGAACCAATCTCGGTAACTGCTGGAGTGAGACAAGGATGTATTCTATCACCGCTACTTTTTCTAATCGTAATGGATGAGATTCTGATTGGATCGATTGACTGTGCACCGAACCGAGGATTGCCGTGGAATCCTTCAACAATGGAGCAACTGAACGACCTTGACCTGGCTGACGATATTGTTTTGCTCGCCCAAACACAACCAGATATGCAGAGCAAACTCGACGACCTCACCGAAAGTTCCAAGGCAGCAGGTCTCAAAGTCAATGTCGGAAAGACCAAGTCGATGGAGATCAACACAGCAAATCCCTCCAGTTTCATGGTAGCTGGGCAACAAGTTGAGAAAGTGGAGTGCTTCCAGTATCTTGGTAGCCAGATAACGCCTGATGGTGGTACCAGGAAAGACATCGAAACCCGGATCAGAAAGGCCCGATTTGCGTTTGCGAGTCTCCGAAACATCTGGCGGTCACGCCAGATCTCTCTACGAACAAAAATCCGAATCTTCAACTCAAACGTCAAATCCGTATTGCTGTACGGGTGCGAAACTTGGTGCACATATGCAGTGACGACGCGAAAACTGCAAGTATTTGTAAACCGCTGCCTGCGGAATATCATCCGCGCTTGGTGGCCTGGCAACTGGATCTCGAATGAGGAATTACATCGCCGGTGTCATCAAAGGGCGCTAGAAATCGAGATTCGGGAACGTAAGTGGAGATGGATTGGGCACACGCTGCGAAAAGATGAAAACGAGATTTGCAGAAAGGCGCTAGATTGGAATCCAGAAGGTCATCGAAGAAGAGGCAGACCCAGAAATTCGTGGCGGCGAAGCCTAGCCGCTGAAATCCGAACTGTCGACGAGAATCTTGACTGGGACCAGGTGAAGACGCTGGCTCCGGATCGTCAACAGTGGAGGTCTTTTACCACGGCCCTATGCACCGGAGGATCGGCGCGGAATCATTAAATAAAAAAAATAAAAAAAATTCAAATTATGCTCTTTAATGGAGCATACTAGTAGCAAGCGAAAAAACGAGATATCACGTTTTTGGTCCGGAATGTGTTAATATTGAAGTTTTTTAAAGCCACGTTTCAAACTAAAATCATCTATTTGGTTCAAGTTTGCATCAAGCTTATTTGATCCGAAAATCTTTTCTTTTTGAAAATTTGCTTTAATTTCATCAAAGGTTCTTTGGATTTGGAAAAGAGTTTGGACACTGAATTCGAAAAAAATGCAACACTTTCATTTGTGGATAACTTTTGAGCCAATGGATGAAAATTGGTGAAGTTTTCAGTGATTCTACCTTGTAATGTAATGTTCACATTTGCAAAAATTTGTGGCGATCTGTCAAGTAGTTTTTGAGATAGCGGTAAAGAACAAAATTATTGGCTATAATCTTAGGGGCAACATGTGCGCCATCTGTATTGCGCACTATGAACTATTGTTAATCTAAATTAAAGCTTTTTTCGCTAACGTTCTCCATTTCCTGGAGGCATTGAAAAGAACTGAAAATGTTCTTTTTTATCGAAGTTATGACAAGTTTAGCAGATTGTCCAAGAAAACAACATTATTAATTTTTTATCACTCCATCACGGGTTTTGCTTAATGGTAAGCTTCCAGATCCAAACAAAACAAGTATAAACTTTGAGAAACCTTTGAAAGTACCATGGAAGAAAACAGTCGCTTTTGTAGGCATTTTTTGGCATATTTGGCCGTTAATTGTGTCAATAGTTATGTAGCACTCATCGATTTGCATCTTCCACAGATCGAAAACATTCAGGCTGGGCTTTTCAATGAAAAATTTTTGACAGGAGATCCCCCAGATGCCCGCTGCAAAGTTCGTATCGATTTCCTTCACTATTTTTTTTCTTCAAAATTTCACATACCATTTTGCGCACGATTTAACCACCGGTTTTTTTTTTAATTTATCGGTGGTCAACTTTTTTACCACTAAGATACGATTTTTGGTCTGTTTTCTGTTTGTTGGGCGAATCAGACAGAAAAATTGACCTGCTTTATCACATTTCCAATTGAAAGGCTTTTATGGCGCTTTGTTGAACCCTTCACTTCTGATACATTCATGGAATTAGTCATTCTTACTTTTGTTCAAATTTATGCTCACTGTTAAATTCCCTAGGACTTCTGCTTGACTATGTTTTGGGGTCCTCAATGGAATTTTCCAAGATTTTTCACGATCCTGCACCAAAATTTTGTCATTGAATTTATTCATCTGATGCTAAGCTCTCAAAAACTACTGGTCAGATCGCCACAAATTATTGCACATGGAAACATTACAGTACTAGGTAGTATCCTTGAAAATTTAATCAATTTTTATCCATCCGTTCAAAAGTTATTCACAAATTAAAGTGTTGTTTTTTTATTTTTCAATACAGTCCTTAGAAGTTCGTGAGACGTAAAAAATTGTGATATTTTTTCAAGTTAAAGCGAGACTTGATACTTTATTCGAGGAGTTCGTTGACTATTTTTAGCCATAGATATTCGTTCCCATTTCACAGTTTGTAAGTATCAACGATTTGTCAAAGAGAAATCTAAAAGTTTTTCTTCTACTTTAAATTCGTTGCATACATCAAGGCGCAATTTTATAAGTTTTAAATTTAAACAGTTTTTTAGTCTTTTTTATCCAGTTGTTACTGGATAAACATAAGTTATCGAATAAATATTTGTAATTTCATGCTCATCAACGATCACGATGTATTCAGAAGAAAAAAAAATATCTTTTTGACTTTAGGGATTAATTGGACCAATAATATACATTTTAGAAAGCTTTTTCTTAAAAAAAAAGTTGAGATTATTGCTTAGAAAATATGGCGTTCAGGAATCCATATTTTACTTTAACGATTGACACATTGGAATCAATATTTTCAATATAATATTCCCATGTGGGAAACATTTTATAGTGATGAAACAAGAACTTTCAGTCACATTGTGCTACAATTTTCAAGCTAAGTTTAATAACTCAAAATATCAAAGAATGAAAATTTGTTGAAATGACACTATTGTTGTTTTGTTCTATTAAACACATTTTTCTAGATTATTTGTTCTTTGTGAAACATTGCAGTTTCGAGATAAGTGAAGCAATCAAGAATCAAGTATCCCCAGGGATCAAGTATCCTCATTCTCCCCTATAGAATAAGTTTTTTTTAAGAAATGGAAGGCTCTCCTAAAAAACTTATTTTATGCTAAAATTTAATACGAAGATGAGAGAGTTTGTTCTTTTATTGGGCGTCACACATTTAATTGTCCATTTTGAAAGAATATTCTCCTGTCTGCTAAGTATTCTCTTTTGCATCGTTCTTATTTGTTCGAGTTGGTATTACTTCAATTGTTGCATAGTGCTATGTC
The DNA here is from genome assembly GCF_029784155.1 of Uranotaenia lowii. Taxonomy (NCBI): domain Eukaryota; kingdom Metazoa; phylum Arthropoda; class Insecta; order Diptera; family Culicidae; genus Uranotaenia; species Uranotaenia lowii. The sequence continues at coordinate 175,045,658 of NC_073691.1, forward strand.
AGAAAGTTCACAGACAACGAATGAGGAAATCTCTTTTGCTAAAAATGTTTTTTAAATTTCTTTTTCGATGATAAATTCTTATGTACTATTTATCTGTATTCTCTAAAATAGCCAATGCAAATTATTTTCCTTTCTTTATTTATTTAGGTTATCAAGCTGTATCATAAACTGGAAATTTGTGTTAACATTTTTGCCTTTTTATTTCAATTCCAGATTCCATTGAATAACGCACAAACTGCGCTTCGAAGGCACGGCCCGATAAAAACTTGAGGCGAAAAGCACTAACCAGAAAAAAGAGATGCCACCAAACTACATCGGCTAGAATGAATACGTCAACGCTTAGTAATCAATCTGCCAATCACTCATCGATCAATGCCCTCGACTTTGTCTTCACCCGATGAAATGTCTCTACTGGGTCATCCTGCACAGCTGCAGCACTGCAACAGCCTCACAATTGCAGTACGATATAAGCGATATTTCGAAATCATCCGAAGAATCTATGCTGCATCAACATGGAAACCACACTGAAATATTTTCTCCTGATCAGATGTTCGAAATGTCCGAGAGGAAATCTCTGCTGCTCTTCCTTCTGTTCAAGCACATAGGCTATTTGTGGAAAAACATCGACGACATCAAGTAGCATCTCTACATCTGATACCCAGTGGACTTCAATCTTTGCTTTCACAGTTTGAGGCAACAAAATTGAAAATCCTTACCGGTTCAAGTAGGTAACAGCGTTTCTCGCTACTTGCAGGCATTTTAATATCGATGGAGCATGGTCTCTCAAATAATTGCCATCCAATGCATGGATCAAAACTGAGGTCAGATTATTGGCTATGCAGGACACACGATTTCGATCGGCGAATACATTGGCAATGTTTGAGCGCTGGTCCGTTATGTGAGTCACATCATCAATGTCATCTTGGGAAATCTGAAGTTTTTCAAGTGCGGCATTTTAAAAACTCCTAACATTGGCCGCGATTTCGGATTGGTCTGCAGGGAAGTCAGTCGTGAATAACACCAGCGATTTGAGCTCGAACTCCTCCGTGATGTATTGGGCTATTGTCGTGAGATATTCTGTTTCCGAATACCGATTCGACCACAGATCAGCATCGAAAGCACAGCATTTAGCTCTCAAAGCCTCTATCACTTCCGCCAAATGTTTGGCTCTGACCTTCTCAGCAACCATGCACCTTTTTCTCGATACGATCGATGGGTCTGGCTGGACACTTTCTACGTCCACATTCCCAAACTTCGCACCAACTTGGATGAGCTGCTGCGCCAAGTTCTTGAAACCTGTTCAATTAAGTGCGCTAAATGAACGCAGATCCAAGGCTTCCCATTTCACGAAAGCGTCCGTGATTTGGTCCTTAACGCCCGGTGGTACTTCTCTGGGACGTGTGGTTCGAGATCCTCTGCATCGAGTAGGTGCCTGTCGCAGTGACCTGAGCTTGATTCGCCTTCCGGAGTTCTTTCGAGTTCCCCTTCAGCTTTAGGCTCGCCACCAGAAGATGGAGTGTTGGAAGCTGAATAGGCCTTGCCTGCCCTGCAACTTTCGTAGTGGCGATTCAGGTTTGACCTGCTGTTTCCCTTTCGGAACCGGAAAAGCGTTTGGCAGTTTACGCATTGCACAAACCCGACAATCTCCCTCGTGCTGCTAAAACACACGTTCTTGAAAATGCTTCATGCTCCGCATTTTCGCGCTCCTTCCTTATCGCATAGGATGTACTCTTCTGAGCTCACCCGAATGCGAACCGTAGGCGCTGTCGAGAGGTGTGTTTGCTATTTTGGGAAGTTTGATCGGGGAACTGAAATTAAGGGAGAACATTCGTCAATGATCACACACATTGTGCAGCCAATGATGGAATTTGTGGTTATTTGTGGCCATTTGTTAAAGAAAATTTGAAGGTTTGAGTTCAAATGAGAGAAACCAGCGCTCAGAGAGAGTGAAAATGTGGTAATTGTTACAATTTGTGAAGCAGTTGAGGAATTTTGATCATATCACTCCAAATACAAAGAATTCTCTCTTGATTTCAATCCCTTGGGTTTGATGGTTTGAATGAAAAGCTAGGTAGAAAGAGAGATTGATAAGTTGTGAACTCATTATTAGTATAATTAGTATAAAAATAAATTAAAATAAAATTTCTGACTATTTTCTAATTTCAATTATAAACTAGCTGACCCGAATAACTTTGTTAAGCCTTTGAATTTCGCAAAAATAATGTACCTTCATGTAGATAAGCCGAAAGAAGGTAAAACGAAGGTAAAAGTGATGTCCTTTTTAGTAGGGGCATCTTAAGATTATGATATTTTATAGACGGAAAGAAAATAAGAAAAAATTGAAGACGGTAAAAATGAGCGGGTAGAATGAAGTGGTAGATACAGATAGAGTTGAATTTGCCATCTCACATTAGAAGGCCAAGGGTGGAACGCCCCATAAGCGGAAAACTCTTGTTTTTTGTTCGTTCGCACTGCAAGTTTTCCGCTTGTAGAGCGAATCACGCTTGGCCTACTAATGTGTAGTGGTAGATGTTAAGCAGGGAGCACTTTCGGAGTGGAAAGGAGAGAAACGACTTGTTTGACGATCAAAACTGGAATGACTTTATTTTATAAATGCTTTTTCTTTTATACACAAAAACCTTTTGCCGTACACACTTAACTGCGTGTGTTGTATTCATACGCCGAGATAGGACGAATGCCAACACTCCTCCTCAACACACGCTGTTCAAAACTCAGCAATGCACCGCGCCGGACCACGACCATCGCCTTCAGCCCAACGACCCTCTTCAGGTTTCGCTCGACGACCATCCTTCGGCCCACTCGATGACAACCTTCCTGCGGATCGCTCGAAGACAAACTTCCGTCTGGCCTGACACCCTTCTTGCCACCGTTGCCGTTTCTCACGGCTCGCACGGCCCTTCACAGCGAATCGAAACTCTCCGCCTCGACGCTCCTCCTGAGACCTGACGCCTCCCAGTGGCTCCAGCCCAACGACCTCCACTTGGCGTCCCGGTCCGACACCCTTCCATGGCACCGGCTTGACGACCTCCCGTGTTTCTCGGCTCGTAAGTCCTCCAGAGGTTCCAGATCCGACGATCACCACCTGGCTTCCAACTTGACGAACTTCCACGGTTCCGGCCCGCCAACCTTCCATGGCTTCCGGCACGACGACCCACAAGTGATTCCGGTCCGCTTCCAATGGCTCCTGCCAAACGACCTTCCAAAGCACCTGTCCGACGACCTCCCTCCCGTGTCTCTTGACTTGTCGACCTCCAGCTGGCTTCCCGGTCCGACAACCTTACACGGTTCTGGCTCGACGACGTTCCTCTGGATTCCCGGCGCTGGCTTGCCCTTCTATTGGTTTCCTCCTGGCTGGATACCACTACCGATTCCACTATTCTCCTCCTTTCCACTAGTGCTGGGCCCATAACCTGTTAAGCAGGGAGCACTTTCGGAGTGGAAAGGAGAGAAACGACTTGTTTGACGATCAAAACTGGAATGACTTTATTTTATAAATGCTTTTTCTTTTATACACAAAAAGCATTTATAAAATAAAGTCATTCCAGTTTTGATCGTCAAACAAGTCGTTTCTCTCCTTTCCACTCCGAAAGTGCTCCCTGCTTAACAGGTTATGGGCCCAGCACGCTTCCACTGCAATTCAATCTGTATTAACCACTTCATTCTTCCCGCTCATTTTTACCATCTTTCATTCCTTCTAACTTTGTATCCATTTATAAAATTTCATAATCTTAAGATGTTCTTACTAAAAAGGACATCACTATTCACCGATAAGACCAATAAACTAAGCAAAAAACATACATTAAGGGTATGAATCTCCTCATATTAATATCTATGATCATGAAATTGAATTTGTATAGTTAAATGGGGTGAATCGAGACAGTTTTTGGACTTTTTTTCGTAATATTCCTGCCATATTACATTAAGAGAACCTTAACAGCAACATCTTGAACGTGGATTAGTGCGTTGTTTTTCGCTTCGCAAATATGTTATAGAAATATCACCAATTAAGAATAGACTTCCTCCTATTTTTTTGTTTATTCCATGTCCCCGTTATTCGTCACCCAACTAGACCAGAATCAATTTCAACTCCATCTTTTGTCACTTTTAGTTGGAACATCGCGAGGGGGATAATAAAAATTAATGCGATAAACGAATAACTTTAAATAAATTGCACAAAAGCTTGTATACGACGAAATTGCATACTATAACATTGCACAAAACTTAAAAATCTCCCATCTTTCGCAATTCATGTTATTGGTTTTGTAATCTTATATTCAAAGAAACTTTAATGGTAGTGCCTACCTTCAGGGGTAATAATAATCGAAGAAGATTGACTTCCAGCCAATGTTGAGAGCGAATATCTTCTGGGATACACTTAAAATGAATTTTCTTCCGTTTAACATTATTTTCTTTATTTACAGAGGATCTTTGGCACTGATATGATCATTTTCTATTAATCCCAAGCCGGCCCGTGCGAAGGACCTTTCCATGGAGAAGGTTTCAAAAGTCAAATTTCGCTAGGAATAATAATAAATCAAAAAATGCACAGTAAATAAGAACATTAATTTCTTAAACCATTTTCCTGCATATGACCATCACAAACTCGAAAAATAATAAATGATAAGAGTTTTGAAGTACTGTCAACTGGGGCAACATGCAACACTTTTCAACTTCAATTGCTTCTATAAAACTCACATACACAGATAATCATACCATTTATGCATCAATAGTTTAAAGGTTAGTGGGACCTAAAACTGACGTAGTCAGAAAAATTATTGATTTCTTCAGTTATTTTTAAAAATCATGCGATTTTCACTACATTTAAAAAGGGGTAACTTACAACAAACTTTGATTTAATTGAAAAATCTAATGAAAGCGCATGTGAACGTATAGTTTGTGATGCCATAAAAGCCATTTTCAGGGCTGGTAGCGGTTTGACAATGAAAAAGTAGTGACTTTAGTGACCAAAATTTGAGAAAAAGTGACTTTGAGGACCGAAAAAAGTGACCAAATTGTGACTATGTAGAACGAAAAAAGTAACTTTGAAGTACAAAAAATGTGATCAAATCAGGCCGGTGTGAAGGACCCGTCCTAGGGGAGGGGGGAGGGGAGAGGTTACGAAATTTAAATTTAGATAAAAATAATAACAATACCAAAAATAAAAAATTGAAAAGGAAAGGGTTTTCTTACACCGTTTGTCACTCATGTTCAACACACAAACTAAAAAAATGACTGATAAACTAAATTTTGGAAACATATTACAATGAATGTTTCAAATTTTCGATATGTCAAGAAAGTAATACATAAATTAGTTTCAGAAGAATTTCTTAGCTAATTTAAAATTAAAAAAATCTGAATTAAAATAAATGTCCAATCTTGTACAAAATTTACCATGAATAGATGTTAGGAAAATGATAATAATTGTTAATTTTTATTCATCTAAATTTGGAATTCTTTTCCTCATTTTCAACTGGCAGTTTAGTGAGAAATTCCGCTGTAATTTTTTAATTTGAACAAAAAATATTTAATCACGATTTAAAATGTGAATTACCGATTACTGAATAAGAAATGAATTTTGAACAGATTTAATTCAATGTTCGATGGTTTAATTTAATTTGATAAAAAGAAGAATTTATTTATAATTATTTTAAAAGTGCCAGTTATATAAGCCAGACATAAAACCTTTAATAAAGTAAAATCCTCAAGTTATCAAAATTTCATTTTTGAAGCTTAAATAATAACTTCATGTTCAACTACACTGACAAAGAAATGTTAGAAAATGAGTAATTACGTGAATAATAAAAACTGATGAAAAATAAAAATAATGAGTTCAAAACTTTTGTTATAAATATTAAAATTTATTTTTAAAGTTGCTACTTAGAACAGTTTTTCAAACTTTTTAGATTAATTTAAAAATCATGATCGATCCAAAAAACATGATTTCATATAAAAAAATATTAATAAAAAGTTTTTAAATTTTCAATCGCAGGTTTTTAAGCTTTAAATTACAAGCTCTGAGTATTTTGTCTCTTTTGATTAAAATATTGGGTCCTGAAAGAACAGCAGGTTGAAATTATGTTTTATTATTAAAAATTTGGAGTTAAAGGCTTATGGTTCAAGAACACGAAAATTCAGAATTTAAAAACAAGGAAACAATTGTTAAAAATATGTCTTAAAAATTTAAAAAGTTTGATTAAAAAAAATCGGCAAGTTGATTAGAAAATTGAAAAAAAAACTGTACAATAAAATTCGGTGAATTTATTTGAAAATTGAAAAAACCATATGGAAATAAAAAATAGTTTTTAAAAACATTTCAGGAAGAGTTTCTTCAATAAACATGTTTCACTATAACCATTTTGGTGCTCATTTTTTTAAATTATTGATTTGGTAAATAGTGTCCTTAACTAGAAATTTTGTCAAATTCGGCCGAACACATTTAGTTTTGGTGATAAAGAGTTTATTACTAGTAAAATCAAACATTGATAGATAACTGATTATGGAAAAATGTCATTACAAGTATTTTTGACATCACAGCAGAAAGTGTAAAAAAAACTTGATTCTTTTTGAAGCTCATCAATTCATATAAAACTTTTATTTTTAAATAATATGTTTTTGATTTGAGTTTTTGTTAAAAAAAAGTGCAGAAACTTCTCTAAAGATTTTTAATTATTTTCAAAAGTCATTTCAATAACAAAAGCTGATAGAAATATTGCATACATATTTAGATTCGGGGTACCCAAATTAGTTGAAATTGCCGTTTAAATTCATTGCACCTAAGAAAAATGTAAATTTTGCGGCCTTGTGTAAATATTTAAAACCCTTTTTTTAGTATTTAGAAGAACAAAAAAACACGAAATAAAATTGAGTATGAAATTGTTTTTCTTTAAGAATATTTCATATCAACATAACATTTTTTATGACATAAAAGTTTTTTTTAATAAAAAAAATAGTTCGTTTCAATCTCAATCTCAGTTACACTTTTAAATAAAAATCCATTCTAAAGACGAGATAGGGTTTTTGTATATCGAGTTTTGAGTTCCAATACAAAAGGTTGATTGAACTAAAAATTAAAATCTACAATGAAAGTTAGTTTCAATTCATGAACGTCAAATAATGTCGTAGATCGACATGTCTCAAGCCAAGGGTGATTCATGCCGAAATTCCGAAAAAAAAAATTCTGACTGACCGATCAAGTAATTTACCGTTACTACCGTCAATATTAACACGCGCAATTCAAATTTCTCTTTCATTGGTTTATTTTCGGTGAAAAAAGTGACTTTTGGTGATAAAAGTGACCATTTTTCGGAAAATAGTGACTTTAGTGACCAAATGATGAAAAAAGTGACTTTTTAGAGACTGACCCAAAAAAAGTGACCAAGTCACTAAAAAGTGACTCGCTACCAGCCCTGCATTTTGTATTAAATCAAGAATTGCAGAAATTTCTGGTTCTGTTGAAACTAATATTTACATTTTTTCTGAACATAAAATATATTGCATACATTTAGGGGTATTAAATACTACAAAAAAATTCTACTACAAGTTGAATCCATGAAAATAAATGTTTGGATGAATGAAATTGCAATATTGACAAATGCGTGATACAAAACGATCATATTCGAGCATATGGAAACGAGATTTAAAAGGTGTCGCTTTGATTTGCATTTTGTTGCATCCTACACCAGACAGGTAACTGTATTATGAAAGAATTTATTTAAAAAAATGATGATTGTTCGAAAAATATTTTTACTGAACCAAATTCTGAAAAATTTAGTATCTTTGAGTTACCGAAAGTGTTGGGATAAATTTTTGGAAACACGATATATCTCATATTTGGCTAAACCAAGCTCTGATCTAGTACCTAATCATATTTTATTCAAATCAAATAATACAATAGAAGATTATGGAATTCGTTATTTTCCGTTTTTTTTTTAAATTATAACTCATCGAAGTTGAAAACTGTTAACTAAATAATTCATTTATTCCTGAACGACTTTTAAAAGAATTTTTCAAAATTTATCCAAAGAGTGTGTTGATTTTAGTGATTTTTAAAAACGGACATACTTGGTAACAGATAGAGAATGCCAAATTTTGGGGTTTCAGGGCTTAGATTTGTTAGCAGTCCTTAATTTGTTTATTACATTAAAGGTTTAATGAAAAATTTGGTATCTATTATTGCTCTTTTTTTCTGATGTTTCAAATTCAGCGCCAAACAAAAAAAAAATCCAAGAATTTGACTTTTTGACTTGTTTCTACTACAGTTATGTCAAACATAAAAAAAAACTGAACACCCAATGAGCAGCAAGTTGCCGACCACTGGATGAGGATCACTTCTTAAGTGAGAACCGTGAACTGCGGGAGCTTTGATCAACATGAAATTTTTGTAGATAATCATCGTTAATAAAATATTAAGTTAAAATATCTGAAAACTGTTTACTACGTTTGATACGCCTATAAAGTGAGTTACAAATATGCTTAATTTGGTTTTTATTAGGAGATTTTTTGTATTAGGTATTTGAAATGCAATTTTAAAATCATAAAACATCTGGTTTTTTGAAGGCTCACAAACAAACATCTCTCATGCTCAAATTTCAGCTTTTATGAGCAAATGGGTTATTTAATGAGAAAATTCAACTTTTTTCTTGGTTTAGTGTTATTTTTATGGGCAATTGATGATCATTTTTGGATATTGAAAAAAAAAAAAAACAAACCGTTATTTTCCATGAAAAAGCCACAAAAAAATGCTTAGAACCCTATCAAATGATTAAGTTTGAAGAAAAAAAAACATGGAAACAGTGCGAGAACTTAGGGAATCGCATGAAGGTTAAATTTCAATTGTTTTGGAGGCCAAAAATATTGAAAATGATTATAATATTTGCCCCTAAATGTATGCAGCAGCATTGTCCATCTTTTGAGTATATTTGTTTTTGAAAGAAAACGTTATAACATTCAATTGAGTCCAAACAAAAAATTACTATTTTCGATGTTTTGAGCCTTCTGTGCTTAATGGCATCAATACAATAAATTTGAAGATGTTGAGATACGTAAAAACCATAGCGATCAAAATTACCCCTAAACTCGAAATCTGGCTTTGTAACAAACATTTAACTATAACCACCAATGTCGTTTGAATTAACTGCAATCAATTATCATGTTTAATACTCTTCACCCCAGTAAGTGTTTTAAAGCTTTTAGGTATTACGAAAAAGCAATCATTCCCAAAATACTCAATAATGAATGAAAAAATTGATCAAAGTTTCCCCAAGTTTACGGTACTAAAAGAAATTGTGATTGGTTCACATTTCATTCTTCACTTTAACAGATTGGTTTTCTGTTTTCAGTGTACTTTCACATAAACCTGAAACGGTTTTTGAGATTTTCTTCTATGTCTCTCATTTTGCCTTGTCATGTTAATCTCACTCACTTCGCCGCATTAGATTCCTTCCATTTTGTTTCAACCGTCCGGCGAGGCACATGGACCAAACTTTGCTGAAATTGCTTTTGGTAGGTATGTGAAAATTATAAAAATTTTAATATTTAATGCACTGTTACTATAATGTATCGGCCTTATCGGTGAAAGGTGATGTCCTTTTTAGTAGGAACATCTAAAGATAATGAAAATTTTTATAGATGGATAGAAGGTTAGATGAAATAAAAGGTGGTTAAAATGAGTGGGAAGAATGGTAAAACATGGTTGCAGAAATTTATTAGACTACTTTAAATTTGATTTAAAAATCGATTTCGTCTCTGTTTTGAATCTGATGCTTTGGGGTAATATTGATCAGTCTCTATTTTCGGTGGTATTAACGAGTTTTCTTGATCATAAAGAATACGAAACACCTTCATTATATTTACAAATGCTTGTTTATAAATTTAACCTATCTTTTTTACATTTTCTTTTAAAAACATTTTTAATCGAAAAAAGAACTATTATGGTGCATACATTTAGGGGCAAAAATTAAATTATTTGCTAACTAGTTCGAGCTACAAAATACAAATGAAATTTTACCTTCACACATTCCTGTAGGCCCTCTCATTATTTCCATTTTCATTTTTTCTTCAAATTTATCATTTGATAGGGTTCCTATCCATTTGTCCAATACGGGCTTACTATTGGAAATTTTTAAATTTAAAATTATTTTCACTAAATGACTAACAGCACTAAAGCAATACACATACAAAGAAAAAAAAGTAGTTCTTTCACATTCAACAACTCGTTTGCTGCTTAGAGGGCTGCATCAGAGATTCGGGAGAGTATTTCAATAATTCACACATATTATGATAACAAAAATCAGCTCAGATTCGAATAGAAAGTGAGATGAATTCAGATAAGAGAAACCAGTAGATATCTACTAGAAAAAATAACCTCGAAACCTTTTAGTACTCACAAATACAGGGATGAGTAAAATGCGGCTTTTGAGACTCCTTTTTTTTGAAATATTATTTCGTAATTTTTTAAAATCAATTTTTTTTTCAGCGTTACTTAAGATGTTAACTGAAATTCCTTTTTGCATTGCATATTATAAAGTAATGTTTTCTTCAATTTTAATTTGTCCTCGAAGCCCTGACCGCTCTTCCCTTTAAACGGTGAAAAATCTATATTTTTTATTTGATATTCCGCATAAAACCGTTACATTAACATCATGGTCAATTTGAATTTTTTTCTCCAGAATTCATAAATTTCCTTTATTTAAATTGGATACCGACCACTGGGATAGGATTTATAGAGCTGTTCGTTTTTTGAAAATCTTATTAGATTTGTTATGTGAATTGCAAATTTTCAAGTGCAGTTATTAATTTTATTGTTGCCATGATTCTGTTATGTTTATTACAAAAGAAGCACCACAGACAACCGTTACTGACTTTATAGATCAAATCACAAAATTACAGTTACTGTTTTTGTCAAGAGCTTAAAATTTTTCTCCGCAGCTTTGATACTGAAGTCTTCCGGTTTGCCTTCCGATTTTCGTTTTGCTTTTTTGGCTAGCATTAATGGAATTCCGTCCCAAAACAGTCCCAAAATCAAACGGCTTGTTCACATTACCCGATCAGGAGAGCATATCAAAATAATAACTCAGACGTATCTCACCAAGATATTTATATTTGATTTAGTTATAATTAAGTATTCTAATTTTTCGATTTTAAGTTTCTCCAATCTGAATTATATCTTATTCTGATTGACAGACTTGAATGGGGTTGAGCTCATTTTCAATGATAAAGATTTTTTTCGGATGGCCCTAAAATAAAATGATTATATCATAATTTGATATACGTGCAACTTTTTATGAAACACGGACATCGAAGTCAACGGCCCAAACCGTGCACTAATATGTTTCACTTAACAAATACCAAATTGAATCTAATTTTCGGGAAATCAAAAATGGAGCATGGTTTTAGCATTTGATGTGGTTTATTTACATTCCACTAGAATTTTTCTCGAAGCACTCATATCTTGATAAGTTATAATTTTGATAGGTTTTGTTCTGTCCAATATCAAACTATGCTATCTGAATGAGATATAATCTTGAAAGGAGCGTATCTAAAATTGATATAATCTAGCTATGATCGCACAGATTTTTTGATATAATTTGAGATATTTTAACATCCTACGAGTACTGAATAATAACTCATTTAGATAGGAAAAAAATAGTATCAAAATATCTCATCTTGATATAATTTAGTTTTTCCCTCCTGATCGGGTAGGCACGCATGCCGAATTAGGAACATGAGGTTTGAAGTTTCATTCAATTCAACTTCATTGGTCGATTAAAAACTTTTGAGTTATTGTTGGTCATCAATGTGTTCAACATTGCTATCCAACTATGAGAAAACTTATACCGTTTAGTAGTGCGAATTCAAACAATTGATTTCTAAATTTTTTTACATTGATCACTGTTCATAGTAATTAATGGGATAATTGTGTTAAATAATGGAAAATTTTAAATTAATCTCAAATAAAACCATTCTCATAATATTACAAAATGGCCAATTTCGGTCTGAAATAATTTGCTTTCGATAATTTCAAAAAACTTTTTCTGGATCGTTGAATATTCAAGAAAAACTAATTTTAAAAATTTAAAAAAAAACATTAAACATCTTACCTTTTTCGGAACGAAAATAAGGTGGTAGAAAAGAAGCTGCTGTGCCACTTAACTTCACAGTAAGAATGGCGTAACGTAGGGCTGCCAGACGGCGGCAACGCTATTCAAACCGTATGGAGCACATCTCTCAGATTTCCCCTTTGTTTCTCCTCGTTTTGACAGATTTAAGCTTTTTTCCTCAGATTTAAGCTTTCGTCTCCTATGCTCTCAAGGCAAAAAAGCTTAAATCTGAGGAAAAAAAAGCTTAAAAACGAGATTCACGACCACTTATTAAAAAGATGTTGGTCACACGATACATGGACAAATCGTGTAACGTTGCAGCCATCCAGACGGCGGCAACTTTACACGTTTTTTTTTTTTCCCAAGACTCTCGTTTAGCCTTGTCATGTTCCTTCCATTTTGTTTCAACCGTCCAGCAAGCCACATGGAAGAAACATTGCGGAAATTTTTGGTAAGTTTCTTTTTTTTTTAATATTATAACATTTTTACTCAAACAAAATATGAATGGAAAGAAAACTTTTTAAAATACATTTTATGCACATTCCAATATATTTACAAATTTAAACAAATCAAATTTTCAAAAATTATAGTAAGAGATACATACTTCATCCAAATTTAAGATTTAAGTTGGAAAATTGGCTTCTGATAAAACGGGATAATTAATAATGATTAACACGAAAAAAATATGGAATATCCTCTAGATTTTTTTACATGGAGTTAACATGCTTCAATATTAGCAAATATTTTTCCTTAAAAAATCAATTCCATGATTTGATAATTTTTTTTTCAAGAAGCAAATCAGGTTTTTTCATTGAACACACTCAAATTCTACTTTACATTTGTGTATTTTATCTAAACTGTAGGTTTAATCTGACTTTAATGAATTTTTAGATTTTTTTTTGTTATATTTACAATCGAAATAATAATTCTATGATCTTTTGCGATTTGAATTACTCAATAATAATCAATATTTTTTTTTTGTGAGCTGAGTATAAATTTTCAATAATAATTGTGAATCTGATTATAGAATCGAAATTCGAAATTTCAATTATTGAATCTGTTTTTCCAGATTTCATAACGATATCTTTAATTTACAAAAAAAAAAAACAATTACGGAATCTTAATTCCACATCGGAACTTTAAATACAAATCAAGAAGTGAATTTTGTTTCATTAGTGAATCCTTATTTTAAATTCGGATGTTATGGGTTTTAATCTGAATTCATCAAGTCATTTATTCATTTTTAATCAGACTTTTAAATCTGAAAAAAAAATATGAGTTTCGAATGATGAATCTGATTCTGAGTTTTTTATTCTTCTAAATGTTTGAATTCTGCATCAGAGTGAATTTTAAGAATTTCAAATCAGAATATGAAACAATAACACAAGGTGCTTTCTTGTTTTTTTTTCAGTATTCCGAACAATATTAACTTAATATTGAAAATGCACATATGTAAGTTTCGAAAATCATCAATAATATTTTGAATTTAAAAGCAAATTCGAACCAGGCTTTCAAAACAGCTTGTCATTCCCTATTTCTAATGTTGATACTAACAAAAATCAAGAACTCAAAACTGGATAAAGAATTCAAAATTTCAGAACAGGTATACAATTTTGATTCAATTATTTGGAATCAGAGCTACCGTAATGAGTTTTATTTCGTTTAAAATAAACTAAATTTCAACCAACAAGTGAAAAATTTATGAAATCTGTGATCTTCAATTTACTTGTGACAATTTTTTTCCTAAAACGTTTTTGCTTGAACAAAAAGAATAGTAAAACAAAATTAAAGTTCTATATAATTATGCAGGTTTAAGTTATTTCATGTTATAAGTAAGGTATTAATTTTAATTTCTAACTTTTGAAAAAAGTCCTTGAAGTTGCATTTTTCTTCAATGTGTTAAAAAAATAAATTTGGGATTTGAAGGTTTCATTTTCAAAAAAAACTTTTTATATTAACTTCAATTAAAAGAAGTTAGCTAATTGTTTTCAACCAAAAACATGACGATTTTAGACATTGATAAAAATCAATCGAATATTTAGAAATAACAGTTAAAGATGAAGTTTGCGATTCAAAGCATCTGTATTTTTACTCTTGTAAACTCGATTAAAATTAAAATTTCAGTTTGAAACTTTGTTTAAGAAAAATCAGCAATATAGATAATGTTAATAAAAAAAAAACCGGTTAAACATGTTTGCAGTTTATTTTTTCTTGAAAATAAAGGACAAGTTTTTTGACCTCTAAAAATACCCTTAAAAATTTGAATCGTGATGCAAATTAAATCTAAGTTTCTTAAAAAAAAAATATTTTATTTTTGTTGATTTTTGGTATATTTGCACAACTGACTATGATTGAACATGAAATTTTTATTATGAATCCGGAATCAAAATTATGAAACTGCTATCATTTGTTATTTGAATCCCTAATGAAATTCTCATATCTATATTTTAATCTTGGTAATAAAACTTAACTTCGAGCTGAATCTGAATTTTTAATTTTTATTCCGAATCTGAGTACTGCATTTTGAACTAAAGTTCTCAATATGAATTCCAAATTTAAATCGATTTTGGAATCTAAAATCCTGATAATAATTCTGACTGATTATGAGCCATGAAGCGAAATTTGGAACATAATTTCAATCAGAAATGTTTATTTGAATTATGAATTTTTGGCTTTCAATGCGAAATTTTTCGTCAGTTCCTTGTGAATGTGTATTGTGAATAATGAAACTGTTTCAGCAAAATGAAAAGTAAAAATTTCAAATCTTTAAAATAATTTGTAATTTTAAATATATTTTTTTCATAATCCAAAATTATGAATATCAAATATTGAAGTTGGAAATGCAAAACCGAGATTCAAATCAGGTTTTTTCCAATGATTACCAAACAGAAGTTCAGAAGCAATAAACCGTATATGGAATATGAATTCTCATCCCAGACATCGAATTTTTATGTTTATAAGCTTATTTGGAACCACTAAATCCGGAATTATTCATAAGTAGAATAACCTAGTTTTTATGAAATTTGTCTGTATGGTAATTAATCCAAAGACCAAGTAATAAATGTACCTGTAAATATACCAGATATTTTCCCGCAAGTATCCGGGCCTTGCAAATGCGATACATTTTCTCCAATATCCGCAATATTAAACTCATGAAGGAAAGATCTTGACTTTTGTTTGTTGAAATTCATTAGCCAATTTTAAATCATATTTTAGGCTTTCAAAAAATAATTCACATAAATTTTGATAAATATTTACTCAAAAAATGTAGACGCAAAAACAAAATTTTCAAGATTGGATTTAAATTTTTGTTTGATTATGCAAGTGCAAAAACTTGAGGAAAATCTGGGCGATTTGTCAAGCGTAGTCTTAACCTGTTAAAATACAATATTCGAGACTAGATTTCAATCAACAAGTAAGACATTTTTGAAAAACTGTAGTTGAATTATCGACCTTGCATAACATTTCGATGTTTTAGCTTTAGTTCTGAGTCGAGATTGTTTTTCTTCATGGATCATTAAAGCCGTTCATCAGAATATGATTATGAATTTCTAATTTTGAATTTAGAGAAGAACATTTTCCTTGGATTTTTTTTTTTGACCCTCATGGGGGGAGGGAGGTGTTTTATCCCAGAATAAATTTCCTACAAAATTCATCAAACAGCATCGAAAAAGGTCAAAATGTGTGGCCAGAGGAACGGCAACAAACCTGAGATCGAATAGAAACCGAAACAATTTGAACAAGTTTATATTTAGCGAACGGCATGTTTAAACTCTTTGAACCAATGCAAAATGTGAATTTTTTGCCATGTGTTTGTGTACAAGAGGAAAAAAAGGGACAAAACAATCTATTCTAGTGCAATAATTGTGTTTTTTTTGTGTTTGTTAACATAATGTAACAAAACCATCAACAAATGAACATTCAATACAACGTTTTCTTTTTTTTCAAATACTTCACCTAAAACGCAAATAAATGTTCAGTGAGGTACAACATTTTTAAAGAAGTAAAAGCATTCAGTCTTCAACTTAAACAAACACACTCCCATTAAAAAGCACTTGAAAATTCTTTACAGCGTTAATTAAAATTCTTATGGGTATTTCAAGTAAATTTCAATTGAAAAGTTCGATTTCTCCAAGATTTTGCCATGGACCAGGTTAGAAATCAGTTCATTCAATTTTTTTTTCAAATATTCGTGAATTTTGAAAAGAAATGGTAGTGAAGTTTTCTGGAAAATTAAAACCACGTATTTGATTTCAATAAGGTGAATTGTGAAGCTCAAACTTAAAAAAAAGACTGTAGCCTAGCCTAGTCTTATTTATAGAGTCTAGATAGGATTATCTATCTCCTATCAAACAGTGTGTTTGAAAGGAAATTCCTTCCTATTCAACATCGCAAATTTAAAATGTCAAATTTTTTTATTATGTAGCACCGTGATTTGTACATTCATTTTTAATTTGAGTTTTGTGTTTAACTCTTTAATTAAACACAGACTAATTGTACCTCATATAACCCTCTTTTATTACTTTTTTAAGTTTGGAACAAAGTGTTCTGAATTGGGATTTTTTTTTTCAATTTAGACGCAATTGATTTTGAAGGGAGATTCGTGTGGTTTTTTTTTTTAATGTCAAAGTTTATGATTTTTTACCCACATTTTTTTGGAACTGTTCTGACTTGGAAATTGAAATAATGATTTTGAATTTTTGAGTAAAATTTCTGATCTTGAAACCAAAACTGAATTATGGTTACCCTTTATATTTTAGGCTCTGGAATGGAATCTAGAAAAACATCGAAGGAGAGGCAGACCCAGAAACTCGTGGCGGCGAAGCCTAGCTACCGAAATCCGAACTGTCGACGAGAATCTTGACTGGGACCAACTGAAGATTTTTATCATTTCATAAGTAAGTATTTTTGTATTTTTCCCGGTTTTAGGTCAAAATTACCGAATTTTTCCCGGTTTTCCTGGATCCTTGGAAACTCTGTAAATGGCTAAATTTTAAAATTATGCGAGCCATATTACAACAGGTAAAATTTAAAATCTGAAGAAATACTCGAACTGATGACGCCAAAATCATTCGAAACAGTTTTTAAACCGTATGCACCAAAACAACTCGTATACATATATGTAGCTGATAATATTCTTTGATTTTAGAGCCTCAATCAATTGAAATAAAATTAAATTTCTCACTTGTTCCAAGGAATTTAGATCTTAATATTAAATTTCTGATTCTATAATTCTCAAGCAAAATTGTATTTCCATTTTCGAATTTCGGATTCTGATGCCAGTTCAGGATACTTGATTTTCAGCTGCTTTGAAATCTTGGTTCAAATTTCGTTTTGTATTTCATATAAAAATTAAATCGTGTTTTTCGAGATCAAATGCCTTTTTTCAATATTTTGATTATGGTTTTCTAAGTTAAGTTAACCACCATTTAATTTACAAAAAAAAAAAGAATAATAATTAAAGATAAACATATTCAGCTTCTCAATGGCAAACAAAAATTTATAACTCAGATTCAGATTCATATTTTGAAATTTATATTTTAATTGAAATTCACAGTGCAGATTAAAAAAAGATTGTTAAAATAGTGAATTTAGATCAAACCGAACTACAGAATTTGAATATTAGATTAATAAATGAGGTTATTGAAACAAGGCTCATAAAATTCTAATCTTTAATAAAGATTCGAGAATCGTATTTTTTTTGTAAATATCAGAAATTATATAGAAATTCGGATACAGATTCAAAGCTCAGTTTTTGCATTCAGATTCAGAGTTCAGATTCAGAATGAAGATTCTAAATTCAGCTTGATTTAGCCGATTGATTGATTTTTAGCATGTAAATAAATCTAACATTCAACAAAAATTGTTTAGGGATTCAAGTTATCGTTTACTTAAGATTGCTTGTCATTTCAATTTCCAGATTTCAAATTCTATATCAGAACTAGTTTATACACACGATCCTGCTGAAAATCACAGATAAAATGTGGAATTTGAGTTAATTTTATAAGTTTTGTTTCATGCAAAAAAACCCTTATTTTATTTTTGAAAAAACTACACTAGTTTACTGCATTTTTGAACTAAATAAACTGACGATCATTGTTTATGGAAAATTAGGCGCTGAGTTCGAAAACATATATAAAAAAATTCTCTGTAGAACAGTTTTTGAGTTATGCTCCGAATATGAAATTTTGGAAAAAAAAGTACTTGCACTAAGATTCAAATATCGCGGACTGTATAAAATAAATTTATAATCTGTTTTTTTTGTATGTTGAAGTTAAATAAATTACCGATCATTTGAATTTAAATTTCACGTATTTTACGTACAGTATTGTTGATACTAATGAATTTATGGTCGAAAAACGATAAAAAACACATTTAAAAAAAAATTGTTTGTGTTTTTATCATTTGTTTGAGCATGTATTCCAAATATGTTAACGATTTTTTTTAAATTTTGTTTAAATTATGTTTTACTATGTATTATTGAAACAATAAGAAACGCGAGAAAATCTAAGCCGTCAAACACCATAATTCGGTATTTTATATTTCAGAAACCAATAGACAAAATTCTGATTAGATAATGTATTTGAGTAAATCGAAGTGATGTGTAAATTTTTTAAGAATGAGGTTTCATTATTAGATTCATCACATTCAAATTATGCTCTTTAATGGAGCATACTAGTAGCAAGCGAAAAAACGAGATATCTAGTTTTTGGTCCAGAATGTGTTAATATTGAAGTTTTTTAAAGCCACATTTCAAACTAAAATCAACTATTTGGTTCAAGTTTGCATCAAGCAAATGTGATCCGAAAATCCTTCTTTTTGAAAATTTGATTTAATTTCATCAAAGGTTCTTTGGATTTGGAAAAGAGTTTGGAGACTGTATTCGAAAAAAATGCAACACTTTTGTTTGTGGATAACTTTTGAGCCGATGGATGAAAATTGATGAAGTTTTCAGTGATTCTACCTTGTAATGTAATGTTTACATTTGCAAAAATATTTGTGGCGATCTGTCAAGTAGTTTTTGAGATAGCGGTAAAGAATATGTTTTTTGGCTATAATCTTTGGGCAACATGTGCGCCATCTATATTGCGTATTGTGAACAATCGTTTATATAAATCAAGGCTATTTTCGTTGACGTTCTTCATTTCCTGGAGACATTGAAAAGAACCAAAAATGTTCTTTTTTTTATCGATGTTGTGACAAGTTTAGCAGATTGTCCTTCTTCTGCAAAAAAAAAAAAATTTTAACTTTTTATCACTGCATCACAGTGTTCGCTTAATGGCACGATTCGAGGTATTAACTGTGAGAAACCTTTGAAGTGTCATGGAAGGAAAATAGTCGCTTTTGTATACATTTTTTGGTATATTTGGCCGTTAATTGTGTCAATCGTTATGTAGCATTTATCGATTTGCATCTTCCACAGATCGAAAACATTCAGGCTGGGCTTTTCAAGGAAAAATTTTCAACAGGAGATCCCCCAGATGCCCGCTACAAAGTTCGTATCGATTTCCTTAACGATTTTTTTTATTCAAAATTTCACCCCGATTGCGAGTCTACCATTTTTCGCACGATTTAACCCTTCATTTCATGATTTTTTATTTTCCCTTGAAAATGATTCTAAACAGTTGGAAATGATGTGTACATGAAGAAAAAAAATTATAATAAAATACGATTTTTTACTTTTTTTCATACATTAATTGTTGCAAATTTGTTACTTTATGAAACGAAGGGTTAACCACCGTATTTTGTTTATTTTATCGGTGGTCAACTTTTTTATCACTAAGATACGATTTTTGGTCTGTGTTTTGTTTGTTGAGCGAATCCGACAGAAAAGTTGACCTGCTTTATCACATTTCCAATTAAAAGGCTCTGATGGGCTTTGTTAAACCCCTCACTTCTGATACCTTGATGGAATTAGTCATTCTTTCTTTTGTTCAAATTTCAGATTCTCTAGGACTTCTAAAATTATTTACCACAAAAAGTTTGATCACATAGCTGATTTCCAGGTGTTTCCGAGTCTCGCAATGGGACTTTCCAAGATTTTTTACGATCCTGATCAAAAATTATTGTCATTGATTTTTTTCATTAGACGCTATGCTCTCAAAAACTACTAGACAGATCGCCACAAATTTATGCAGATGTACACAATCCATTACTAGGTAGTATCACTGAAAATTTAATCAATTTTCATCCTCCCGTTCAAAAGTTATTCACAGATGAAAGTGTTTCATTTTTTTCGGATACAGTCCTTGGAAACATTTTTTCGTGAGACGTAAAAAATTGTTATATTTTTGAAGTTAAAAGAGACTTGATCATTTATTCGAGGAATCCGTTGACTTTTTTAAGCCAAATTAGTTCCCATTTCACAGTTTGTAAGTGTCAACGAATTGTCAAAGATAATTCTAAAAACTTTGTCTTCTACTACTTTTCATTACATACATCAAGGCGCAATTTTTATAATTTTTTCGATTTAAACAGTTTTTTGAGTCCTTTTTATCCAGTTATTACTGAATGAACATTATTCATTGAATAAATATTTGTAATTTCATGCTTAGCAACGATCGCGATACATCCAAAAGAAAAATGTACCTTTTTGGTCTCTAGGGATTAATTGGACCAATAATATACATTTTAGAAAACTTTTTCCTTAAAAAAGCTAAGACTATCGCTCTGAAAATATGGCGTTATGAAGTTCATTTTATACTTTAACGATTGACACATTCGAATAAATTTTTTTAATATATTTTTTTCATGTCGGAAACGTTTTCTAGTGTTGAAAAAAAAAACTTCAAGTCACATCGTGTAACATTTTTCAAGCAAAGTTAAATAACTTAAAATATAAAATTATGAAAATTTGTTGAAATGCCAGTATTGTTGTTATGTTCTATTTGGCTTTTTTTTTCTAGAACATTTGATCTTTGTAAAAAATTGCTTTTTCAAGATATAGTGAAGGAATCAAGTTTAACCAGGTATAAAGTATCCTCATTCTCCCCCATAGAATTAATTTTTTTTTCTTAAGAAATGGAAGGCTCACCTTAAAAAAAACTTATGTTATGCTCAAATTCACTAAGTTAAATCAACTTGACTCTTTAACAAATTCAAAGATTTTAACAATCGATGAAAGCGAATAAAGCTCAACTTTTAGGTTTAAGACCAATTTTCTAAAGTTACCATTAAATACGAAAACTTTCAATATGAAAGTGCTTTAAATGAATAACCAAATATGTAGTTATAAACATAAATTGCTTTAAATTTTTTTGTATCCGTGCGTTGAAGGGCAAAAAATATCACTATTATTTCAATTGTTGCATAGTGCTATGTCAGAATGTTCACAGACAACGAATGACGAAATCTCTTTTGCTAAAAATGTTATTTAAATTTCTTTTTCGATGATAAATTCTTATGTACTATCTATCTCTATTCTCTAATATAGCCAATGCAAATTAATTTCCTTTCTTTATTTATTTAGGTTACCAAGCTGTTTCATAAACCAGAAATTTTTGTTAACATTTTTACCGTTTTATTTCAATTCCAGATTCCGGCCCGATAAAAACTTGAGGCGAGAAACTATAACCAGAAAAAGAAGAGATGCCGCAACATAACATCGGCTGGAATGAATACGTCAACGCTTAGTAATCAATCTGCCAATCACTCATCGAATTCATCAGACGAAAAAATTCTGGCAGTCACGCCAATGCCCTCGACTTTGTCTTCACCCGGTGGAATGTCTCTACTGGGTCATCCTGCACAGCTGCAGCACTGCAATAGCCTCACAATCGCAGTACGATATAAGCGATATTTAGAAATCATCCGAAGAATCTATGCTGCATCAACATGGAAACCACACTGAAATATTTTCTCCTGATCAGATGTTCGAAATGTCCGAGAGGAAATCTCTGCTGCTCTTCCTTCTGCCCAAGCACATACGCTATTTGTGGAAAAACATCGACGACATCAAGTAGCATCTCTACATCTGATACCCAGTGGACTTCAAGCTTTGCTTTCACAATTTGAGGCAACAAACTTGAAAATCCTTAGCGGTTCAAGTAGGTAACAGCGTTTCTCGCTACTTGCAAGCATTTTAAGATCGATGGAGCATGGTCTCTCAAATAATTGCCATCCAATGCATGGATCAAAACTGAGGCCAGACTATTGATCATGCAGGACACACGTTTTCGATCGGCGAATACATTGGCAATGTTTGAGCGCTGGTCCGTTATGTGAGTCACATCATCAATGTCATCTTGGGAAATCTGAAGTTTTTCAAGTGCGGCATTTGAAAAACTCCTAACATTGGCCGCGATTTCGGATTGGTCTGCAGGGAAGTCAGTCGTGAATAACACCAGCGATTTGAGCTCGAACTCCTCCGTGATGTATTGGACTATAGTCGTGAGATATTCTGTTTCCGAATACCGATCCGACCACAGATCAGCATCGAAAGCACAGCCTTTAGCTCTCAAAGCCTCCTTCACTTCCGCCAAATGTTTGGCTCTGACCTTCTCAGCAACCATGCACCTTTTTCTCGAAACGATCGATGGGTCTGGCTGGACACTTTCTACGTCCACATTCCCAAACTTTGCACCAACTTGAATGAGCTGCTGCGCCAAGTTCTTGAAACCTGTTCCATAAAGCGCGCTAAATGAACGCAGATCCAAGGCTTCCCATTTCACGAAAGCGTCCTTAACGCGCTGTGGTACTTCTCTGGGACGTATGGTTCGAGATCCTCTGCATCGAGTAGGTGCCTGTCGCAGTGACCTGAGCTTGATTCGCCTTTCGGAGTTCTTTCGAGTTCCCCTTCAGCTTTAGGCTCGCCACCAGAAGATGGAGTGTTGGAAGCTGAATAGGCCTTGCCTGCCCTGCAACTTTCGTAGTGGCGATTCAGGTTTGACCTGCTGTTTCCCTTTCGGAACCGGAAAAGCGTTTGGCAGTTTACGCATTGCACAAACCCGACAATCTCCCTCGTGCTGCTAAAACACACGTTCTTGAAAATGCTCCATGCTCCGCATTTTCGCGCTCCTTCCTTATCGCATAGGATGTACTCTTCTGAGCTCACCCGAATGCGAACCGTAAAACTGTCAAGAACTGTGTTTGGGGACGATTTTCGATCACCGCTAATTGTTATTATCGATTTTGGTTGATATTTTTCGGTGAAAATTAAGTCAAATCCAAACAACTTCTTTACGTTTCGGCTTACTGTTTTGTTTCGGCCATCTTCAGAAAAACTGTATTTCATAAAATTTTAAAAAATAGAATATAATACAAAAAATGTTTTGTTAGAATAAACACACAATTTTCAGTCACTTTTAACTACACTAGAAACACTTACAATTGTTTCGCCGTGTGCTTTCCTAACGGCTGTCTAACTTACTTTGAGTCAGATTTTGAATCGCTTCTAGTAGCTTGCGTTTTGCGTTCTTGGTGACGTCGTGCAGTCGGTTGTTGTCGTCGTGTTTGGGGTCGTCGTTTTCGAATTCTTTCTTGAGAACTGTGGCGTCGCTCTTAGTTTTTTGATTATTGAGCTGTATATTTTAGAGATCTCGATAGCGTCTTGTTTTATGTTTACTGTATTTCCTTTTTTCAGTTTTATATGTAATGTTTCAGCAGTCTTTCTTTTTCCTTCTTGGTTCACTCTCTCTAAAATATAAGCCTTTTCAAAATCAAATTTGTGGTTTTGCTCAAGAGCATGTTGTGTCAATCCTGTGGCCCTGGAGTTTTGTTTAAGACTTGTTTTATGGTTTTTTATACGTTTTTCCAGTGTTTGCGATGTTTGACCACAATATTCCTTTCCACATTCACAGGGAATCGAGTAAACTACATTTGTTTGTTTAAGTTTTGGGATCTGGTCCTTCGTTTTGGTGAACAAACAGTTTTTTATTTTATTTATTGGTTTTGAAGATGCAATGATATCATGTTTTCTCAATAGTTTACTGACTTTTTCGCTTAGCCCTGGGATATATGTTAGTGAGACATATTTGCCGTTATTTTCAGTGGGTTTGTTACTTAGTGAGTTGTAAATGACAACAAACCCACTGAAAATAACGGCAAATATGTCTCACTAACATATATCCCAGGGCTAAGCGAAAAAGTCAGTAAACTATTGAGAAAACATGATATCATTGCATCTTCAAAACCAATAAATAAAATAAAAAACTGTTTGTTCACCAAAACGAAGGACCAGATCCCAAAACTTAAACAAACAAATGTAGTTTACTCGATTCCCTGTGAATGTGGAAAGGAATATTGTGGTCAAACATCGCAAACACTGGAAAAACGTATAAAAAACCATAAAACAAGTCTTAAACAAAACTCCAGGGCCACAGGATTGACACAACATGCTCTTGAGCAAAACCACAAATTTGATTTTGAAAAGGCTTATATTTTAGAGAGAGTGAACCAAGAAGGAAAAAGAAAGACTGCTGAAACATTACATATAAAACTGAAAAAAGGAAATACAGAAAACATAAAACAAGACGCTATCGAGATCTCTAAAATATACAGCTCAATAATCAAAAAACTAAGAGCGACGCCACAGTTCTCAAGAAAGAATTCGAAAACGACGACCCCAAACACGACGACAACAACCGACTGCACGACGTCACCAAGAACGCAAAACGCAAGCTACTAGAAGCGATTCAAAATCTGACTCAAAGTAAGTTAGACAGCCGTTAGGAAAGCACACGGCGAAACAATTGTAAGTGTTTCTAGTGTAGTTAAAAGTGACTGAAAATTGTGTGTTTATTCTAACAAAACATTTTTTGTATTATATTCTATTTTTTTAAATTTTATGAAATACAGTTTTTCTGAAGATGGCCGAAACAAAACAGTAAGCCGAAACGTAAAGAAGTTGTTTGGATTTGACTTAATTTTCACCGAAAAATATCAACCAAAATCGATAAGAACTGTGTTTGCCATTTTGGATGGATGGTTTGAATGAAAAACTAAGTAGAAAGAGAGATTGATAAATTGTGAACTCAACCAATAATAAAAAAAAATAATAAAAACACAGATTTCTGACTTATTTTCTGGGATTTCAATTATAAACTAGCAGAACCGAAAAACTTTATTGAGCCTTTGAACTTTGCAAAAATAATGTACCTACATGTAGATAAGCAGAAAGAAGGTGAATAATTGCTTAATTTATCGGCCTTATCAGTCAAAAGTGATGCCTTTTTAGTAGGGGCTTCTTAAGATTATGAAATTTTATAGACGGAATCAAAATAAGAAGAAATGAAAGATGGTAAAAATGAGCGGGTAGAAAGAAGTGGTAGATACGGATAGAGTTGCATCTGCCATCATACATTAGTAGGCCAAGCGTAGTTCGCCCCATAAGCGGAAAACTCTTTTTTTAATGTTCGTTCGCACTGCAAGTTTCCGCTTGTGGAGCAAATCGCGCGTGCCCTACCAATGTGTAGTGGAAGATGCAACTCTATCTGTACCTACCACTTCAAAGTAGTTGACCCGAGCTGAACAAAATTTTGATATGTGATGGTAATGCTTCTCAATAAATTCCACCCACTCATTTTCACCATCTTTCATTTCTTTTAACTTTCTATCCATCTATAAAATTTCATAATCTTAAGATGTTCTTACTAAAAAAACATCACTTTTCACCGATAAGGCCGATAAACTAAGCAACATACGTACATTAAGGTGATTAATCTCTTCGTATAACTATCTTTGTTCATGAAACTGGATTGTTAAAGTACAATGGGGTGAATCGAGACAGTTTTTTGGGCTGTTTATATCTTTGGACTATATAAATCGTAATATTTCTGCCACATTATGTTAAGAGGACTTTAGCAACAACATCTTGAACGTAGATCAGTGCGTTGTTATTTGCATCGCAAATATGTTATAGAAATGTCACCCATTATGGGCAGGGTAGTTTTTTCCTATTTTTTTTTATATATATATATTTCAATTCTCCGTATTGACGTTTTTCGTCAACCAACAAGGCCGGAACAAACTTCAAATCCTTCTTTTGTCACTCGGAGTTGGAACATCGCGAGAGGGGTGAACTGGTATTTTAAAAATTTATGCGAAAAACAAATAACTTTGAATAAATTGCACAACATTTTGTCTACAACAAAATTACATACTATGTAATATCACAAACCTATAAATCAAGTTATTTTTTACCGACAAATTCAATTGAATCTAGAATACAAATGGTGATACAACTCGCATCTTTTACTTTTTGTTTTTTTTTGTCTTGTAATCTTTCGGATATTTGATAAATTTTTCGAAATTTCCATAAAGTACTTCAAACTTTATTTATTTCCTCCCTTTGGGTGTTTTGAAAACTTAGATGGGGATGAAATTGATATTTGTTCCGGCCTTATATTCAAAGAAGTGTTAATGGTAGTGCCTACCTTCAGGGGCAAAAATTATCGAAGGAGATTGATTTCCAGCCAAAGTTGAAAGCGAATATCTTTTGGGATATACTTAAAAATTAATTTTCTTCCATTTTACATATTTTTTCATTTACAGAGGATTCGAGGCACTGATATGTTCATTTTCTATTAATCTCAAGCAGGCCCGTGCGAAGGACCTTTCCATGGAGGAACTTTTTTTTTTACATAGTGATCTTGAATTCAAAATCAGAAATGAAATTCAAAATAATTCTTCGCAAGGGTTAATCATTTTTCATTTTCATTGGTTTGAATCTTGGATCATATTTTTCTCTAGACTATTTTTTTATTTTTTAAGCTTCTTTTGATCGAAGATGTTATTGGATCAAATATTTGTTTCTGACTTCTGATATTGAGTGTTTGATGAAATTATGAGTTTTAAGTTCTACAATGGTAATTTTGTTTTTATCCTTGATTACGTTTCGATTTTAAGCATCTTAGCATGAAAGGAAGAAGAAGAGATGATCTAACATTTTGAAATGTTTTTTTACATTGATGAAATTCTCATGGTAGCACTAAGTTGATACCATTCTATTCTCAAACTAACTCAATACATTCTTAACGATTAAAAAACAAGTAATCCTATTAATGGTTGTTTTATACTAATTAGTTCGAAATACAACGTTCTCTTGGTGTTTCAACAAATATGAAAAAAAGATTTTTTAATTAAATACTTCATTGTTATCTGTTTAGTTGTTTCGGATATATCAAAACTTTAACAGTCATATCGTCGAATATTAATTTCTTTGAGTGAGATGACATTTTTTTATATGGACGGAAAATTAACAATATAAAATTACGGGATAAATTGATGTTATGAAATCCGAGCTATTGTATTGTTAAATTTAGCAATAATATATTTCAAAATTGTCAATCTTCAATCCGGGCAATACCGAGGAAATCGATTTTTATGAATCCAGAAACCGTTTATGATTATTTTGTTAAAACTTACTCAAATGATTCCGTTTTAATAGGCAAAATTAAAAAAAAAAAACATTTTGACTTAATTGAAGATTTTTGATTGATTTTGCAAACACAGTGAAGAAATCCGAAAAAAATCCAAAAAGATTGTATGCATATCGGATGAACCCCGCAAGAGTAGTTCGTGTATTCTTATATTTACGCTTCCATTTTTATATATTAGATTTTTCATTGTGTGAAAAAAGATAGTTCGAAATTTAAACAAATAAAGTTTGTTTTAGATATCCTAAATAAACGTAAACATGAAGTAGTAACCATGCACACAAAATTAAGTGGTGTGATAAAAAAAAAATTAATGACTGAGAAAAATGCAGAAATAATTTAATATATGCTCACCTAAATATAAATTTATCAATTAAAAATACTTTTTTTTATTCACACAAGAAAAATTTGAGGTAAATTTAAAAAATGTTCAGTGTTTGGATCTGGGCTGAATTAAGACCTGTCATTATATTTTATGTATAGACGTTTAATTAATTTCATTATATCGATTGTTGAAACGGTTTTTCGCACTAAAATGAATCGTTTCGAGTTTACCAAATATGACGTCTTTGGCCTAACTCTCATGAGCATATATGTTGTCGATAATAAACGAGAACATTATACCTTAACTTATCTCAAATAAAATCTTAAAGCTTAGTTCTTTTAGAAATGGGACACTTTCATTTGCAAATAGCTCGTTAACTAGTTATCGGATATTCAAAATTTTGACAGCATTTTGTTGCCTGTAAAAAGTACTATTCGGCCTATTTTTTTCAAAATTTAAAATTTACGCGTTTTTGAGATATGTACGATGCAAGAGAAAAAGAAAAAAATAATTTTGCACAGTTTCCTTTAAAATTCGTCATTATCAAATTGATAGCTGACAAAACCGTTGATTATTCAAAGAATTACTGAGTTTTTGTGGTGGATAAGTATGCAAACACTGTCAATAATGTCCACAAAGTTCAAATCAAGCATTGGAGTGAAGCACATGATCGGCAACAACGGTTAAGGATCATCAAGGAAGTCAAGTCTCATATCAGCATTTTTAATTTTCAATAAACGAAAAACTAAGGGTAGATCGCTGAAATGTCCAACACAATTTTCTCCGATAAGCTGAAAGTGTTGCCTAGTGATGACTCATAGAAATCCAACCTCAAACAACCATTTTTTGATAGTTCCAGAGCTCTTAAGCTGTAAAACCGGTACCGAAAAAAAAACGTTCAAAAATGTGGTCAAAAATAATCAAATTTGTTCATTTCGAAACAACTGTATCCACTAAAATGCTTTCAGTTTCCAGTTTCCAGAGAAGTATTGGACCATAAAGTATCAGAAATTGAAGAAGGAGAGTGAAGCCACCTAAAATATAGATTTTACGAAGTATAAGTTGCAGAAACTGATTAATACCATGACCGAAAAAAGTGTGCGCCGGCCAATGGGAGATACCAAGAATAAAGTAGAAATTTCTTTAACAAAAAACGGTAAATATTTTTTTTCAAATTTTTTCATGAAAGATCATAACATTACCTTCTTTTTCTTCATAGAAAGTATTTGGTTCCAACGAATGGTTTTTGAGATACAGGCATTCGTAACTGTCCCATTTCTAAAAGAACTAAGCTTTATTCTTTCATATTTTGAATAAAATATCTGAAAAGAAGTTCCCTGCCAGCTGGTTTTTATCGAATAGGTAATTCAAATGGTGAGGATAGAATTATTCATCATTGGAATGGTTTATTCGTTGGTTGTAAAGTTTTTAAAATTTCAAATGTAACAAATCTGTTTCCAAACTCAACAATATGTTTGCAAGAAAAAGGAATAATTCTAGCGTAACATTTAAAATGGGCGAAACTTGCAATTGACTCGAAACGAATAAAACGCGTTTGAAGTTTCTGAACACAATTTTAATTCCTATTTTGAAATGAATTCCCTAAAGATCAATCTTTACACGTAAGAATTAAGAACATGCTACGGTCAACAGTTCCTTAAACTTATTTTTTCAAAAAATTGCTCAATTTTCTTGAAAATCGACTTTTAATGTGTTCCGCCCTTTTGAATTTGTTTTGCTAGTTTCGCCTCTCACCAATACGGACACATTAAATTTTGACAAGCTAGTTTCGCCCGGAAATTAGGACTGTTTTTGTTTTCAATTGTAGTTACGCCCTTCTGTTTCGAATGAAGAAAAATTGTTAAAAAACTTGTTTTGCTTCGTTAGCAGTTAAATTTCGTGTCCAAAATTACAGCACCGGGTGTTCCACAAAAAAATAAGATTTGTTCTAAGCAGTGCACGTGTGATTTTGAATACAAAACAAGGTAACACCGGTGATTTGTAAGTAAAACTTCTGTGTTAATTTTCAAATATTCTGTTTCAGGACTTTCTGAGGAACCCGTGGTCATCTGAAACGGCTTCCGGCCTCAGAATCGGTGATAAGTTTGAAGGCACCGTGAAAAGTGTAAACCGGTAAAAACTGAGCTTCATGCGAAGAAAAAAGCTATGCCAGCAGTTATCCATCAGAGGAAACCGTTCCGCAGGCGAGATAGGGCTTTCCTCTACTCAAGTACAATATGAGGTGATAGTGAACAAGAAAGGTGGAACGAAAAGGTCTGCAACCAGCACCAGCATTGTCCCACAGGAATGTGTGGATCCTCGTATCGCTTCCAATGCCAGCTTGATAACGTGAGGACGGGACTGACCTGGCAGTTATGGCACGATCTCACCCTAAATGAAAAAAAAATGTATAGGATGTATATTGCGGAATTTTTTGTGAAAGAATGGATTCCCCTTCGGAGCAGATTTGGATTTCGGAAGGAGGAAATAAACAAAACACGATACGCGTCAAGATTTGTTTTTTGGAAGTTTAATTAGTATTATATTTTTCTGCTTTTGGATTTAGATTGGACATCTTTTGCAGTCTCAATAACTGGTAGCATGTAGTAGTATTTCGGAAGGGATTTAGAAAGTCTGAGAATTTGTTGTTCTTGTGGAGTATTAAAAATTCAATAAATGAAGAGTATATTGTCATACAAAAAATACAACTTGTTAAAAATTTGAATGAAAATATATATACATATTTATATGTACAAAACTATTTTTAAAAGACTATATTTACAAAACTATATTTACAGCCAAACTATTTAAATCTTATTTTCCATCTGTACCTAACTTTACATTTTAAACCCCTAGCCTAATATATGCATATATACAAAAAAAAATATTGACATTTAAGGCTAATTTAATCTAAAAGGCTATTCTAATTTAATATCAGGATCTAAATCAGCTTAGAAATGATCTGGTGTACATCCTTTCGACTTTCGACCTCGTTGTCTCGGTACTATCTGCCGTAGCATTGTGTTATAGTTTTCTTTATTCGAAACGTATGGCAGAAGCTTCTTCAAATCTTCCAATTTTTCGGGTGCTAGACTGAGTGGCTCAGTAGTGATGGGAATTCATTTTCGAAATTGTATTTGAAATAGACGATTCCTGGAGCTGATGTAAAATATTGGAAGTGGCAAATTTCGCGTAATCGAACCGGATTACCTTCATAATCAGTTTTTGGTCTAGAAAACGAGGTTAAAAGCTGTTTAAAGTTCAAAAATTCTGCTTGACTCATTTCGTGAACATTAAATGGAACTTTTTTATGAATGGCTGCTATAAATACAGCCCAGTCTCGTGGAGTTTTTATAGAGCCCTTGTGGTTTTTTTTCGCCTTTTCTATGGCTGCATGAGCGCTGTCCGCTTCCATGTGGTTATGTCCTGATGTCATTAATTTATGACTATTATCTTAATTTCTTCGTTCAGAACGACATTTGAAAATAAAATTAGAAAACATACAGCAAATAACAAAATTTAAATTTTGACCGGAAAATCTGTCGGAGTAATACACAGCGTTCTTAATATCAACGTCAAGGCTCAACAAATCCTTCTAAAGACAAGACCCTATTTCCTGGCAGCCTCTTTTAGCTTTAGTTTCATCCCAAAGGTAACAATCTACTGAGTTACCTTTGCAAGTAGATGCAAAAACGGTTAAATTGAGCGTATATAACTGTCTGGCGTAATAAGCCATCCCGCAAGTTAAATGAGGAGTCGGTAGGCACTTCTGTAAATCAAAACAAGCCGTTCTTGTTTCCGGGTCTGTTTCAAATTTCTGCATGTCCGACTTCTTTGCAGCATATGCAGCGCCTGGTCTATTATGGTGCCGATCTCTTTCCTCAACTACTTTTTCTTTTTCTTCGTCAGTTTCTGCCAGTTTGAGACGCATTGCATACTTACCACACTCATTTCATGTATCTTATTTGGTCTTACGGAAACTAAGCCGCATCGTTCTAAAAATTTTCCGATAAGTATTGTAGTGCGTTGGATGGAAACCATCTGCAACGCACTTGGTTTTATACAGACGAAACATTTTGGCAATGTTAAGATCACTGCTTAAATATTTTCGTTGACTTTTCTCCCGGCAGTAATGCGACGAATATGCGGGGAATGAATTAATGTGGGTTTTTATATAATTAAGATGATCTTCAGGTATTATGAATCGCGAAGTATATTCACTTCTTAAATCATCAAGTGCTAAACCGAGGCCAGTTATCAACTTTGTGGCAATGGTTCTCGTTTTTTTTTGTCTGTGATATCCAGAGTTGACATGAACATTTTCTTGCATACTCTTACCCTACCATCACGTCCGGGTAAATAGTAAGTTATTGTAAAAGATCTTCGAGAGTTAAGCACCTAAAACTAGGTCAAAAAATTAAAATTATTTAATCAAGTAAACATTTATTTGAAACGACCGTACCGTGGGTCTTGCTGTGGTTTTAACTGCCATGTGGTTGCTGATGAATTGATGTTGTCCAGACGCTTTTAATTTTAAAAACGAATTGAGTAGTCGTTGGCGAATATGCTCAGGATATTTTTCAGAACATTTCAAACGGAAACAATTGCAAGGTTTTTTCAAACTTCTGGCAGGCACGATTGTACCATCCGTTCGAGTATATGTTTCTCCTCTTTCTTTAGCCAGCTTATTATCGTCCTTCATCTGGTTTTTAGTTTTAACAGTAATGATCTCATCCGTGATCAGTTCATTGAATCCTAAATCATCAGGAGCTTCATCTTCACTGCTACCTTGTGAAACAAAAACATTGTGATATTCAGCACATGTGATACTTATTCGAAAATTATTTTCATTCAATCAGGTTCTCATCTTCATTATAATCATATTCATTATTTATAAAATCTTTATATTCGAATATCTGTTCAACTTACCATGTTCAACTACTTCGTATCCTTCGTTGTCGATTATTGTTTGATTGATGTACTTCTCAAAGTATTCAGTCAATACAAAATCGGTCATTTCGATTGCGTCCCCCAGGACAACTTCTTCAGTTGCATCGTCCAAATCATCCTGGTCATCATCCGACAAAATGACGCTTTTTTGGTTAGGAACTTCCGGAAGATCTGGAATATCCAATGTTTTTGCTAAAGTTTCCCTGGCAGGTGTTAACTTGACCAGAAGTAATCTGTCCGAAATTGCTGAAATTCGCAAGGGACGAGTTGGCATTTGGCAGTATGAAACTGGAATTGCCTCTTTCGGAAAGTGTTTGTTCCAGTTGATCTATCTCAGCCCTTGGATTACCGAACACCGGAGTGTTGTGGATTGAATAGTTTGAACGTTACCGTAATGAAATCACTTGTGGAACGCGGGAAGCTGGCTGTGTCCTTAGATCCAGAGCTGATGAATTCTGAATCCTTGGTTTATTTGGAGTAGATGCCGAAATATCAGCGAAGGATATGTCATGATTGGATATTTCGGAAGAACTTGCCACTTCCACTGCGAACGATGTATCATGTTTGGATATTTTGGAAGAACTTGCTGCTGCCACTTCTTCAAAACGGTGCGCCGAAGGTGCACCGTGCAATGGAACAGCAGATTCTGAGCCAGACAACACTAATGCCGCCGCACCTGAAAAAAGAATAAAGCTATGAAAATCTTATTTTATTTTGTTATAGATGTCGAATCCGCCGTCGAAACAAGACAAAAAAGGAAAATTAAAAAAAAGAAGGAAGGAAAGAAGGAAAGATAAAAAAAACATAAAATTATAGAGTTAAAGTGCACCAACAGAGTTCTCGTAGGCAATAACAATTTTGTGAAAAAAAAATTGTGATGGATGAACAAAAAAAAAAAAAAAGAAAAGAAGAGTGATACAAAAGCAAGGCTGAATATTTGTAAAGGAAACAATGTTAAATGTCATTAGTTCCAGTGTCTTTATTTTGAACAATAATAAGTGGAATAAAAAAAAGCGCAAAGCTAAAATCGACAACAATTTCAAAGGACTACAAAAATTAAAGGTTGTAGAGAAGTAAAGCAATATGATCGGAAAAGTTATTGAATGCAAAAAAAAAAGGAAATGTCTGAAAAAAGAAACAAAACAAAAAAAATGAGAATTTGCAAAATTAAAAAGTAAGAGAAAAAAAATAGAGATTATGTGCACCTACAGAATCTAAACAAACAGAATCGACTAATGGTAGAAAAAGGCATAGTTTAAAATCATCAGAAATAAGTCAAAAGAAACGGATAAATTCTGAAGCAAGGGTGAATTACCATGTTATAAAAAAATCTTATGCCTAGACGCGTCACTTGGGTCTTTCAAAAAAAGCAGATATTGAAGTGAATACTGGATTTTATAAACATGAAGTTGCGATAAAGCTTATTACAAGAAAAAAAAAATCATTTCTAGATGAGTTTGTCAGATATATAAGCTAAGATTCTAAAATATACTTGAGATTTTGAACCTGACTCCAGAATTCTTCTTCAAATTTTGTATCAATATTCCGAATAGCAGCATGTAGGTAACAAAAAAAAAGTATTTTTTTTTCAAAATTAATCATCAAAGAATGGAAGTCTATTCAGTTGTATTACAACGTAAGGAATCTGCTGTCTGGTAGAGAGTAGAGGAGGAGATGAATGTAGAGGATAGATGAAATAAAAGAAAAAAAAGAAGATAGACGAAAGAAAAGAAAAAAAATTAGCGATTAAAGAAAACACATTTATGTTCAAACAGTTTATAATATAACATCTAATAAGGTTTGCAAATTTATCGTGTAAGCAGAAAGCGTGAAAGAAATTTCAGAGTGTACAAAGAAGAGCCAGTTGTTTCGCGACTATTGTAAAGTGCAGATGCTTGGTATCTGAAGCAGTGTGCTTTACGAAGACAAAATTACCGGCGGATTCGAATCCGCCAGTTAGTTTTGATTCTTTCTATTTAACACAATGAATGAAAGCATCCGTATTCTCCAATGGTCGTAAGACAACTGAATGTTTGCTCCTGGTTATCCGCTTTTTTTCTTTTTTTTTTTTTCGCTCTCAGTATGCACGTTAAAATGCGAAACTTATTTGTCAGCTATTTTGTAACCATTTTAAACATTTATACTGTATTTGAGAAATTCTTTTATTTATTTCATCTATCCTCTACATTTATCTCCTCCTCTACTCTCTATAATACAAGAGTTTACAGAATTGGTAGGAACAAGTTTTATTTTCTTTTTTCAACTTAAGTAGCTATAGCCTTTCTTACATCACATTATTTTTTTTTTAAATCGTGTTTTATTGCTAAAATTTCCTTTTATTACACTTTTTATCTCTTTCTTTCTATCTCTCACTCGCTCTACTGTATGAAAATTGTCTATATTATTTGTTTTTTTTCCAATAGCGCTGCCCTTAAAAATTTTTATGTTTTTGTTTACAAAAGATCGATAAGTATGTTCAAATCACAGCTCTGTTCCGTATTATCAATGCTTTAAAACTTTTTTTTTTTTTTAACCAACTTCTGTTTAAATTTTGACAAAACTACACTGTTGAAGCAATTTATTATTTTTACATCATTGAATTTGCCGAAACTACACTATTTTAGCCACTTTTAACGTGTTCAGCCCTTTTTTCATAGCTGCAGCTTCCAAAAAATCGATTTTTGTTATATCTTCTCAGTTTAAATCATTCACAAATGTTTGCACTTAAATTGGTTTTCACTCACGTTTCTAAATTTGAAATATAATATTATTGAAGTATCACTTTGTTCGTCTTTTATTTTCTAGATTTTCTTCCAAATTTTAACTTTTTAAGCTAAGCTTCTCATATTACAGCAATACTTTTTTTAATCATTTACCATTTTATAATTGTTTTTTTTTTTTATGTAATAACCCAGTTCTTTTTATCGTATTTCGCTAACACTACAATATTTGAACCATTATGTAAAAAGTTATTATTTTCTCATCATACTTTCTTTTCTTTGATCGTTTTTTTTTTCAAAGCTGTTCGGTTTTCAATCAAACTCACTCAAGTTCCACCATTTATCAATTCACTGATTCAAATTTTTCAAGGGACCACTACTTTTTCAGCTTTGCCAATTATGTACACAATTTTGCCAATCATTACTTTTATCAATTTTTATTTTCTTTTTTCTCTCAAAAATGTGAGCTTTCCAAAGCTTGGCCTTTTTCAAAGCTATCCCATTTTCAACAATCACCATTTATTAGGAGCTCTGCCCGTGCGTCAGAGCTTTTTTTAATTGGTTGGGGTTCTGCCCTTGCGTGAAATATTTTTTTTACTTTGAAGCTCTGCCCATGCGTCAAAACCTCAACTTTTTTAATTTTCTTTTTTTCTCTCAAAAATGTTAGCTTTCCAAAGCTTGGCCTTTTATCAAGGCTATTCCATTTTCAACAATTACCATTTATTAGGAGCTCTGCCCTTGCGTCAGAGCTTTTTTAATTTTTTGGGTTTCTGCCCTTGTGAGAAATATTTTTTTACTTTGAAGCTCTGCCCTTGCGTCAAAACCTCAACTTTTCTAATTTTCTTTTTGTTTTTCATTTAACCATTAGATTTTGGAACTCTGCCCATGCGTCAGATTCTCAACTTTTTAAATATTCTTTTTGTTTTCCATTCATCCATTTGCTTACCAAAAACATCCATATCGAATCGAGACTCTGCCCTTGCGTCAGAGTCCGATTTTCTTAGGGCTTTGCCCTTGCGTCAGAAGCCATCATTACGATTACAGTCAACTCTCAATTTTTCATCAGAGCTCTGCCCCTGCGTCAGAACTCTCCCTTAAAAAAATCACTACTAATCACTGCATTATACATTTCTTCAAACGTAACACCGGAAATTACTCTTTTTCAGAGAAAGCACTAACTTACCAGGCGGAGGGAGTCCTCTACAATAGATTACTATATTTACCCAGCAATAGTTGAAAATTAGTAAATACCATGATTTTTGAGGATTTTTCTTGCAAAAATGCTTTCAAATTCGTGCGTTTTAAAAATTTGAACTAGTTTCGCCGTTTTTCAAAACACAAGAATAATTTCGCCCGGCGTAACTCAAAAATCTAGATTAAGAATACAAAAGGTAGTTTCGCCCATTTAACATTCAAATTTTATAACCAAGTTTTTTTCAAAATTCTAGTGAAATTTATTTTTAGATTTTTAAAGATATAGCCGTCTACTGAAAACAATAAATAACTCGATTTGTTTACATTTGGCAGTTTCGCCCTTTTTAAATGTTACGCTAGAATTGTCATCATGAATATTGAAACTCTACTGAGCTAAGTGAGAATTCGATTCCAAACGAGTTTCCATATATTCAATATAATCAAAAAGCTGTTCAGATTTTGATAACTTTGTTTTTAGTTTGCTGAGTTTTAATCTAAGAAATTTGAAACGATTTTTTGGCAAACAAACAAAGTCATCGTGTTTATTTATAAAGAGTTCTAAGCTTGGGTATTTCGATATTTGCGATTCTTCGTCCACGATGAAAATGCAAAAAAAATCCTCAGCGTTGCTGCACATTTAGAAGTTCATTGCTGTGGGAAGTTAAATTTCATAAACTGCAAGTCTTCAACCTACTGCACACGATGTGAGACTTATCAATTCATAGAAAAATGAAATTGATCACACCAGAATAACGTTTTAAGAATCGTGTCCTACCCTCGAGTAGGAGGGGCTACATCATCCAGTTAATCGTTTATATAATTAATTTGCAAACTACGAATAAAAAAGAAAGGAACAAATTAGCTCACTTAAGACAAAAATATTAAAAACAAATTCTTTTCACTTACTTGATAAAACCGAATTTGTACATGTATGTTCTTAAAAAAGATTTTTAATATGGGATTACTGACAAATAACATTTAACAGGTATAACTGGCAATGTTTTTTTTTTAGTTGTGGTATGTACAGTTTCTACCCCGAGCTCGAAAACTTGTTGAAGTTAAAAATTATTTTGCTCAAGAGATTTCACAAATATTATATCATATTCCTTCGTCGAAATTTATCGGAATTTATCTCTGCCTTCATAAAAGCAGTTTTTTTTTGCTTGTGACTCTCAGGCTGACGAAACGTCAACATTCGAGAAAGTTATTGTTTGTAATGCTTGCGATGAGATTGATTAACATCACACTGAGATTCAAAAATGGGAAAATCTCACTCATGAAAATCTCAAGCTCATGAGATTTTGCAACTTTGTTCTAAAGCATTGAATTTCTGAGCTAGAAAATTTTGGAAAATTCTAAATGCCTGATTGAATAACCGGTTTTAAATGGATTCAAAATCAGTTCTTATTTTTCATGTAGTTGGATGTAGGTTTGTTTATCAGTTATCGAAGATTGATGTTACTCGAAACAGGTTTATTTTAAAATTTCCAAACGCAAAATTTTCAAAACTAGAAGTGACAGACAAAATCAGATATTGAAACATCGGCACTAAAACGCTGTTCCGCTGTGTTATCCCCGTATGCCAAAACATTTTGTGTATTTACAAAATGTTAAGATAATTACTTAAAATAGTAGATTTTAGTCGTTTCGAGTTATTCATCTAGGTTTGTTATATTTAAACTTACAAGGTTTTCAAAATTGAAGAAAATATTCGGATTTTTTACCATTTGATTTGTACAAAAGTTACCCCCTTTTAAAAATGTGAGAATTTGCAAATCCTGTGAGCAATAATTCATCTTGTTATGCCTGTCCTCGTTTTGAATCAGGAAGAGTCATTCGTTGCAAAAAAAAACAATTCGTTTAATCTGCAAGTAGCGGAAGTCGTATATTGATATACATTGGTTGATTCTTTCTTTTGTAAAAACATGTTTGAGCGCCGAATTCGGTGAAAATCACTCGAAAATTTCCGGTAAATATAAAATTTTACATTGATCTTATATGGGACCCTTCATTTCGAGATTGGGTAGTTCTGCTACCTTTTTATAAACTCTTTTGCAAAAGGCGTGGGTCATCCTGTAAAATAAATTGTCTTGTTATGCGGAACCCCGATTGTAAGGCAATTTTTAACTACCCTCAAGTAGTAGGGGATTTTAACTTTTACACGAGCCCCGAATACTAAATTTCAAATCGAATCATTCATTTGTGACAACATCAAGTCGATACGGGTGGTCAGAATGACGTGAAATTTGCTACCCGAGGGTCTGTTGGGCCGAAGATAGTTTGTATAGTTGTTTCAAGTACTTTCCTTATATTTTAAGGAAGAGGAGCTACCATAAAAATCCAAACTCAAATATGACATAACTAAAACGATTTCCAGTTGAATTTTATAAAAATGTATTCAAAAGCACAAACAAAGTTTATTTATTTTGAAGAATGACTCCTATCATTTATTAAGCGGGAGTTTTTATTCAAAATATTTGAAAAAAACTGAGAAAAACGCTATAACTCATTAGACTGAGTCGTTTTGGGGACATTTTGGAATTTCTCAAACCCTGGGGTCTTAAAAGCTTTGTCTTGGTCCAAAACTCATCCGTGATTTTTTGCAGAATTTTTAGGTAACGTTTACATGAGTAAATTTGAACTTTTAGGTTTGTATGGGAAAATTGAATATTTTGTACTGAAAAATCAACATCGTTTTTGTTTCTTCTGTGGAGCCAAGCCAGCTGATGGCTTTTGTGACAATTTATAAAATTTCTAAAGGAAATTTTCCGCTGAACAACTTTGTCGAAGATTGTAACTTCGTATCTTATTAGACAAAAAAGTTATTAGCTGTTTAATAGGGGTATGTCTTCTCGCATTGATCAACCATTAATTCAATTGACACCACTGCAGGGTGCCTATCGAGGTACTGCATGACTACTTTTCATGCTATACTTCACGAGGCTCCAGCAGTGATGTCAATTGAATTAACGGTTTATCAATGCGAAAAGACATACCCCTATTAAACAGCTAATAACTTTTTTGTCTAATAAGATACGAAGTTACAATCTTCGACAAAGTTGTTTAGCGGAAAATTTCCTATAGGAATTTTATAAATTGGCACAAAAGCCATCAGCTGGCTCGGCTCCACAGAAGAAACAAAAACGATGTTGATTTTTCAGTACAAAATATTCAATTTTCCCATACAAACCTAAAAGTTCAAATTTACTCATGTAAACGTTACTTATAAATTCTGCAAAAAATCATGGATGAGTTTTGGACCAAGACGAAGCTTTTAAGACCCCAGGGTTTGAGAAATTCCAAAATGACCCCAAATCGACTCAGTCTAATAACTCATACAGTTATGTGATATTTAAAAAATAATGGTATGCATGCAGGGGTTGACATGGCATATTTTCAACGGAGGTCTCCCATTCGCTTTTGAAACGGGAGTCTCCTATACAAAATTCGTATGAAAAATGATAAAACTCATATAATTTGGGGTTTTTTTTGAAATTTGGAACACATGCCAGTCTCAACAAGACAACATTATTTATTGTATTATCGATTTATTATTTTTATCTTTCATATCAATCGCACAATTCTCACTACAAATAATAATAATTTAATAAGTTTAATTTATGATTTCTTGTTTAATTTTAATGTCAAGTGCTGAATGATTTGAATTTTTAAACCATTTAATACAAGGTAATTGTAAAAATAGGAAATAAAATTCTGTTATGCATTATTTTTGTTTAAAATTAATACTCTATTGAAGGTTTAAAGAAAAATTTGGTAGTTTTATTGAACTTCATTCTGATGTTCAAATACAGCGCTAAGCAATAAAAAATAAAATAAAAAACATTAAGAAAATCCGAGAATTTGACTTCCCGACTTGTTTTTTCATACAGCGATGTCATACATAAAGAAATCCAAACCCAATAAGCAGAAGGTTGCCGATCACTGGGTGAGGATCACTTCTA